>NC_089654.1:15637500-15937500 GCF_037042795.1 Molothrus aeneus
TTTCTGTGGATCAGACACAGAATATACTCACTAGTTGAAAGTGGTTTTATGGCTCTTTTCCTCTCCAGGAAACTTACTGCTTTGGCTGAATTTTGCTTATGGAGCCATCCCATTTCTGCTTGATGGAAATTTGAAAAAGCCAAATCTCCTCCGAAAATGTACCAGGCAACAGCAGGGACATGCTCACCAAGATCAAATTCAGTTGTGGAAGAGGGAAAGAAATTTTAAGGTTTTTTTTAAAAAAGTTGTTTCGACATATGGTCTTCCTTTGTACATAAGACAAATAAATTTGAGAAACTGTTTCACTGTACCACATATAGGGCCCTGTAGGGCTTTTCCAGGTGAAAGGAAGAGATAGCAGTGTGATCTGCACAGGTGTCCACAGGAGTCTAATCAGAGAACGCTGGGACTGCAGAAGGCAGGCACCAACCTAGAGAACCATTACTGCGAATGATGACAAATAGATGAAAACAGCTTGGTTTAACGGTCAGACCTTAAAGTGAACTTGTAAGATCTATATGCAATAAAAGTCTTTAATGCTTTTGCACTGAAGAAATTGATAAGAGAATCAGTGATATACAAGGGAATATGGAGTACCACAGTGCTGTTATAGTACAGTTATTTCTAACAGGAACACTATCTTAATGACTTCTTTGTAGATGTTTTATAATGTAATCAATTGCTGGAACACACGTGTGTGTGACGCCTACAATGTCATGCCTAAACCCAGGTTTAATTCGACATATAGGCTGCAAAGACTGCTGGAGTTTTGATATCTCTCACCTCTACAAGGCTTTCTGTGACTCTGAGCACCTTCATGTTTTTATAAATCTGGTCTATGTCCACTGGAACAAAGGGACTGATTTCTACACGGAACAATATAGCTACAGCTATGAACTGAAACTGCAATTTCCTTTAAAAACATTTATTTCATCTCTTTCTAAATAACTTCAGCTCTGAAGTACAGAATCATGGAATCGTTAAGGCTGGAAAAGAGCTCTAAGATCATTGTGTCCAACTGTTAATCCAGAACCACCATGTTCACCACTAAACCATATCCCCAAAACACATGGTAAGTTAAGACTAACAAAACTTTCTCTACCATTTCCAGAGAAAGTTGGTTCCCGTTTCCAAGTGGCTATTTACTGAAAAACACATTCAGAAAACTGAAGCAAATCTTTGGAATATGGGTATCCTTAAAGCACTAAAACTTAATCTCCCAGATATGTAAAAATAAATGTGTTGCATTAATAAATATTTTCAATTGTGTGCCATGCAGAGAGTATGTTAGCAGGCCCTTGACCCTTTACACCAAGAAAAAGTAACAGGAAATTCTAGGAAAACAGAAACATACCAGTGCTGGACACACAGTGGGAGGTGCTCACAAGGCCAGTGAAGATTGTAAAAGGTGTCTAACGGAAATTGTTCCATTTATTACTTCTTATTTAAAAAGCAATATATACCTTTGCTTTATATTTCCCAGTGCCTGGGAACCACAGATTTTACATGCAGGTAAAGCAGAAGACTGAATGTTCCTCAGCTGGCTGAACTTACCCACTCTTCACTGAAAACCAAAAGCACAGAATTTGAGCCCTCCTGAATCTGTAATTAATCTTAGTAAAAAATCCTTTCATACCTGAGACATCACTGGAAAGAATGTTTGCATAATAGTTCTAAAATGCTAGTACTGTGGGTGGATATTTTATTCATTTATACATAAATATAAGCATATATGAGACAGAGCTTGGTTCAAAGATCCCCTATCTAATGATATTTCTATAAGTCTAATCATAGACAGTAAAATAGTGGGGTTTTTTTATTGAGGAGAGAGGTAAAAGAATCAAAGTTTCATAAATTACCAGTGGCATGAGGTGGCCAGCTTAAGACATCATAAGGATGCTTGATCACCTTTGAAAACCTAGAGCAGGCACCCAAATTACTCTCCACTCTTGAAAAAACAGCTTGCTCTCTGAAATAGCAAAAATATAGAGCATATGGTCATCATACCACAAGAATAACACAGAGGAAAGCAACTGAGATACTACGGTGTCTAAGCATGGTAGAACCGCAGCACAGAAGGAAAAGGGCACACTGCTATTCAAAAGATTGACTTGTTTGGCCTTCGTGTTTCAATGGGGACAGACACAAGCTACCTGTTTTAATGAAAGAAGGCTGCACTCCCCACCGTCGACCCAGAATGCAAGAGCCACCTTTGGACATTCAGAGCACAAAAAAACTTGTTACTGCTCCTCTATATGTAGCTTCTTGCAATGAAGTTAAAATGTGGCTTTTTATACAAGCCGTGTTACAAGATAATTTCTCCTAAAAAATAAACTAATGAAAAATGCTCTTAAAAAAAAAGCCTGATCTATGTTTTCAGCCCACATAGATATTAAACCTAGTTTCCTAGACCCTGAAAAGCTAATTATGCATTCAATTAGAGTTTCTTAATAAAGATTAAAACTCTGAAGTCTATTACAGGCCCATATTTAATTCAACTGCCATTTTATCCATGCCATGAAAGTGTGAGTGGTAACAATGAATATAAATTATAATACATGCCATAGAGTGAATGCTATTTGTCCAAGTACGTTACTATAAAGAATTAAATTTTGCTATCGGTTCCATAATCTAGTTAAAATTGGTATTCTTTATTTGGTCTTTCAATGTAGTCCAATTTCCTACTTTGAAAAACAAATTCTAGGGAATAAAGAAAAGAGATTAATTTATCATTAAGACTCTGCTTAATTGAAGTCAATTCCGAACAAACTTGAATTCAATTTCTACTCATTAAATTGAATGTGCTCTGCGTTTCTCTCTGCATTGCTTTGAGCAAGCAGCTGAGAACAAGGGACTAACATCAAAATTATTAAATTGAGGAGATTTTATTTGGTCTTCACATGCCAGAGCTGCTTTGATGAGGAGCTGTTTTGGCACTGAAAGGAAACGAGAGCAGCTGGAGGAAAAATCAAATGAAACTAAGCCTCGGAAAATTGAAGAAAACGCAAGCTTAATAATATTTAATAATTAAATTTCCACAAACAATAGCGGCAAATGAAGTAATCTGCAAAGTCTGTGAACTCATTTGCATAATTGATGCCGGTCCCCTGTAAATGAATAATGAAGATAATAAAAGATGTTTCTAAAAATGGGCACAATAACAGCAAATTTCATCAAGCCGCGCGCTCTGATTAATCTGCTCTTGCAAATCAGCAGTGCGGGGGGACGCGTGATTACCCGCGCGGCGGCCGGCAGCAGGCGGCAGCCGGGCCCTGGCTCTGCACCTGGCCCTGGCCCTGGCCCTGCCCCGCCCCGGGTCCCGCTGCCTCAGACTCGGGGGCAGCACCGGCGGCCCCCGTGGGCGGCCTCCGGCCTGGGGCCGCCTGCAACCCGGCGCCGCCGAGCCCGAGGCGCCCCGGGGGCCCCGCGCCGCTGCGGCACAGCCCGGGGGCAGCGGCGGGGCCGGGGATGCCCCCAGCCGTGCGGCCGCGGAGCGAAGGCGAGCGCCTGTGCGCCCCTTGTCCGCTGGGACGGCGCGGCCGGGAGCAGCCGGGGCCCGAGGCTGCTCTGTCCGTGCCGGGAGCCGCCCGCTCTGCCCCGCGCTTGGGCCAGGGCACAGCTCTACCCTTCAGGCTGCCCTGAGCAAACTGGCATCCTACTCAGCGCCCTTCCCGCAAGCCCAAGGCCTCTCCTAGAAGACGCAGTTTCCAGTCGCCCAGGACAAGGGCGCGGTGTGTCACTGCCTGGTAGGGCTCTTCAAGACTGGACAAGGTCTAGCTCGGGGCCCTGAGCACCCACAGTTTCAGCGCAGCCTTTCAGTCCCACCAACACTCGTTTATTTCTAAGAATAAGCCTTGCCATGTGTGTACCATCCAACCTTTACACTGATGGAGCCCCTGATGACACAACGCATCGCCCAACACTTCACACAGCAGTCTCTGCTATTCACAGATGAAGAGCAAGTGCCACAAGTACAAACTGTTGGCCAGGTTGCTATCTGGCTCAAGTGTTGGTAGCCATAAAATACTACTTTCAAACATACTACTCAGTTTATCCTGATTTAGCTACTCCCACAAGGGTCCAACTACGCAGATTTCACTGGCATTAATTAGTGCTTTTCACAAGACTGGAATTTTTCACAGATTGGGAAAAAAAAATTGAGAAAACAGTTATGCTGCTTCCTGAAGCTGATGCATAGGCTGGCAGTGGACACTATGCATTGGAAGCAGGAGAGTATTCCAAAAGGCAGTATCTTTTTAGAATACAGCACCACACTCTTTTACAGCATTTAGAAATATTCATTTAGGAAGAAATTACTTCACCGGGATTACTCATAGGACCATTTACAGGATCAAGCCCCAAACTGTTAATCTGTAGATACAGTTTACTATTCAGTTGCCTGAAACAAGTGATCTGTCAGACCATTAAACAATTTCATTGAATGAGAACTTTTCACTGTATGTAATATTTAAGTATATTATAGCCAAAGTACAAGATACTCTCTATTTTAATTGCACAAATTCTTTTACTCAAATTATGGATCAATCCGCCTTAACGACTAGAATTTGTTTGAAGTAAAGGGCATGTATTTCATTACAGAGTGGAAACTCCAATACTAGACACTCCTAGGATAAGTCTTTTATATCAGTCTACTGAAAAACAAAAAAAACCCATCATTTTCTCTTGTTTATGGTAATTTTTAAGCTGCAGTTTCATCTATTTAATTTGGTGAAAAAACACCACCTCACTCCCTTGAACATGAAGAAGACTGCCCTTTGTGGCAAATATATCTCCTTCATCTTTCCTTTTGCATTGATACGAAACAATTGTTTAAACCTGGTTATTAAATCTATGTACAGCACTATATACACATGAAATACAGTTTGATATATCATAATTAATACAAAGATCTCATGGGTAAACTGCATTCAGTACATACAAAAGTAGTTAAGCCATTCAAACTAGAATAAGCAGTTTTTTCATGAGCTTGATGGATACCCGCAGACCTGCATGGCAAGAAAGAAAAAGGTTTGATTGTGTTATTAGGCATGTAGGTAATTATTTCATTAGGGAAATAGGGACAGATCCCACTATACAAAATACAAATCTATATTTTGCAGCTAGGAAGATAGCTTTTAATTCTATCCTTTTTTTATTTTCTTGTAATACTCGAGGAATAATTCCATTCCCAGCGTAAGTCAGGGCAGCCTTAGAAGTATTACAACTTCAGCAACTTTGCCACTGAACCTAAGGAATCCTCCTTTTGGCTGTGTATCAATGAAGCACAACATCCGCTGCACATAAGCACAAAACAGGCAAGAGCCAAAGGGAGAACTGAGAAACATCAACCAGTTTTGTATGAACCAAGAGTCCTCCCACTAAACAGTACGACAACCATGGACCAGGACTCAGGATCCTGAGTCCAAAGGGTTTGTAAATGTTGGAGTCAAAGCTGCCACTAATAAGGGAGACTACATTACCAAATATGTGTGACTATAAGTTTGGATTCAATTTCTGATAGATGTAATGTATTTGGGGTCAAAGCTAGTTATAATAATGAATTGGGTTCTATGTTCAAAAAGCAGATGTTTGGTTAAGTATTATCAGATGGTAATATATGTTGATATAAATCTGATTTTATTTTGAAGAATCATTTTTTATTTCCTCCTTTTTTTGAGCGCTGTCATTGTTACACTGTTAGAAGTCATTATCAAAGCATCTTTGTCTGACAGTAGGACTGGGAATAATTAGATTTAGTCCAGTCCAGTCCAGTCTAATGACTCTGGTGCATTGACTTAAGACCTGACCTTTGTTGACTAATTAAAAGGATTCTGTATCAAATGCAAGTGTTGTGATTGGTTTTGATGCCCTACAGCACTTTCGGTCATAAAAAAGATTCTGCTTTGCTATTCTCAGCGTGTTTTAGTTCAGGTATTTTCCATCTTTGAAGAGGAATAAATGTTTTGTTAATTCTTTGCCTTTCCATCCAAAATATTGTTTAAAAATATTCTCAAGTCCTCACCTCAATGAAACACTAATTCAGAGATCCTGAGCCTGTGCAATATCTGGATAAACTTATGATTTATAAAAGCAGGAACAGTTCTTATTAATGGAGTTTTTTCTCTCTCCCTTTCCTCTGCTTTCCCATTCTTAGAGTGCCTATGAATCCCATGTCCTGCTCCATCAAACATTCCAGTATTGCATCTACATAGACTCACTCTATCCAGACAGCATCCTAAAATACAGATCTTCAGCATATCCCCGTTTTTGTCCCCCAGTGTTCCAAAGAAAAATGGACAGAATTTAGCAACTCTTGCAGGAAATTGTTCCATTTTAAGTTTCACTTGGTCTTAGTTGACAGTTTTCAGGCAGAAGCAAAATTACATTGCTCTTAGTACAGATTGGATGAGCTCTCGTTGCAATGGGAGGAAAGGATTAAGGCTCATTCTTCTTTCACCCCTGATTTCTACTGTTCCTAAGTGGAGTTGGTGGGTTTTATCTGCAGAGCCTCTCAGTAAATCTGGAAAATATCTTCATAGTCTGAGTCAATCTGGGAAGCTGTGTTAGACTTTTTGTACTCCCTTTATCATTCAGCTGCCATGTTTCCCTCTATCGTCACACTTAACCTGTCAGTGTACTTACTGTGAAACAAGGTTTCTGTGACAATTCCAGCTGGGTTTTTTTCATCAAGTGCATCTTGAAATTGTGTATGATGGTCTTCCATGTTAACTGGCCCTAAAGACTGTACACTTCAGCTAAGTGTTCTCCCATATTTCAAAATAAAAGAAAAATTCAAAATTGGCCAGCTGACGTGACTTCTCATACTTCTGGATATCTTCCTGTGGGAGATTTCTCCTCAAACCTCACACCATTACATTGCCTAAGTTGAGTTTTGTGGACATTTTCATATTTTAAATGTTCCTTTTTATTTGCTAGTCTGTAGCTGTTCCTAGATTAGTAATGGAGAAGACAGATATAAAGGTGTCACATATACTTCTGACCTAGCTTAAAGATTGATGAAAGTATCACTAGAGACTGTATTTCTTCTACCAATTCTCGTAACTAGGGCTCATAGTGTCACATATTTAGTCATAGTTGGTGACATTTGGTTATGCAACGTGCTTTTTTCTTTTAGTAAGGGAGATTTATTGTTGCGCTGCACTAACTTCCATATAACAGCAAGGAACAATGGATAATCACAACAATCTTATTGGAAAGCTGATGTTGAAGGGCTATTTTGCCAGAATGTTAAATTGACTATTTAATTGCACAAACAGCATTATATAGAATGAAAAAAATCCAAAGGGAAAATCTTCACCCAAGAACAGTAGTGGAACAGTAGTGCTACTAAAAAACATTCCAGGGCAATTTTCTCTGGCTTGTTCAGCATCATCAAACCATTAATTCTAGGTGATACTTTCAATGACACTCCCTCAGAGGAACAATATTAGGTATTCACTTGTATGATCTTCACCTTGTATGAAGAGAATGAATAAAAAATGAAGTTCTTCACTGTGAACTATTCCCAACTAGCTATTTTCATTTAAAAAAATGTTTATTTTACTTTGACAGTCTGAAGGTTAAATTAACTCTGAGTTTTTTGTTCTACCATGAAGCTAGTGGGAAGACGCAGAGCATACTGCTGCCTCGTAAGATGGTAAAGGAAGCAATAAAATATAGCTGAAATGTTAATACTCTAACACTATTAAATATCTAAGTCACAGACTCATCAAAAACCTTCTGACCAGTGATGCTTTCTTCTGTCTAGAGCATACAAGATCTTGACTACTGATACAGAGCCAAAGAAAATAAAAATTAATTAGGATGCTGCCTCAAAATAAACATTCCCTGGGATGCATTTTGAATGCTATGCAGTGTTTCCTATGCATTCCACAACGTGTCTGTATAACTCCAGTAGAGATACTGTTCCTGAGCCAGATACAGAAAGGATTTAGGTTCTTTTTCTCATTTAAGGATTTGATCCCAATTTACTGCCATTGCCTAAACAAGAGAGAATATTTTGACCACTCTGACTATGAAAGAAGCATAAAAGTGTATTGCCATACATATGCCTTTCTCCTTCTTAGTAAAAGACTGTAAGCTGAAATTAGGATATACTCTGCAACACAAATTTTCTAATTGCTTTCTCTCTATCATTAGTGACTCTGAACTAAATTCACATGGACAGAGGGTTTTCTAAATAGTGAGGATTTTTTTTAAAGGTTGAAACTACTAGTCTTTTTGCTGAGGTTACCAAAATCTATGTGGAGAATAGCACGTGTCACTGCAGCCATCTCACAAAATACATACACTGCACTGGGCAGCTACACTGAGAGTCATACCAGCTTTTTGTAGAATAAACTTGTAAAGCAGACCAGTAGTGGAGATATTCGCTACCAGCTCAGAGAGAAATTAGTTCAGAGCCTTTTGAAATAATTGTTCTGTGCTCTAGCTGATAAACCACAGCCTATTTATTATACTATTTATGCCTCATTGTTCAAAATGTACTTGCCTATTATGAAGGACTGCTACATTGTTAACTGAATGAAAATCTTAAATATACAGAGTCCTACCAACTCTTTGTAGAATATCTTTTGAAAGTGTATCTGCAGTTGGATATTCAGACTGACTAGTTGTCTTAATTTATGCAAATATAGCTATAGCTAAAAGCTTTGTATATTTGTTTCCCATGGTATTAGTATTCAAAAAATGGGACATTCTTTCAAGGGCATTTTATAAATGCAGAACTATAATTTATATAGCAAATTAAAGCTTATACAAAATGTGTGCACTGAGCTACAGATTAACATATTTAATTTCACTATTACCTGCAAACCTATTTTTTTTCCATCCACTGCTCTAATTAGCCATATAAAATCAAGTCAATATATTGTAAGCAATTATTTTAGTGGGAGTAGAAAGAGAATCTGAATTAAATATATGGTAAGAGATAATATCTTATGGAAATTAATATACTCATTTGTGTCAAGAAAAATGTGTTCCAGCTAAATTTTATAAGATAGTTTGGAGTTCAAACATATGACTCGTGTAGAAGTTGTAGTTTTATAGCTCCTAAGATGTTAGACTGTGGATCTGCTTTTAAGTTCTTTATTAATGTGCCAGTGCTCATTCTTTGATATCTACAGATTGTCAGTAACTACTGCCATTTCATACTGTGAAATTGTTCTTATTATGAATATTCACTCCCCCTACAGTCAAATGTGTAAACTGTTAGTAACTCTGTATGTTAAAAGAAGGGGTTTTTCCATAATTTAAATGTATAAATCATACCTGGCTCTTCATATTTTTTTATTATTCATTTTTATTTTTGTAACTATTTACTTGAGAGAATTAAATGATGGTGAAAATCAAAATGCATCCTTCCTTTCACCCAAATCAAAAAGTAATACTATAGAGAGTAATTTTTTTCTCTTACCCTCAAAAAGTATGAAAACTAAATATGAAAAGTCTTTCTAAGGAGTAAGAAAAAAAAGTGATCCATGTCATGATGAACTTCAGCTGTTTCCTCCTAATACAGTTTCCAATTGTGATGGTATTCAGACAGCACAAACCATTTTCCAGCAGTAAGAGCATTTAGCTGATCAAGTTGCTGCATTTCAGAATTTTGCACTCAATTTCAATTGCGGAGTCTGCAATATATGCCACAGTTAAGTTTCTTTTAAAAGAAGGATAACAGACTCAGTTCCTCTTACTTCTTGCTCATGATCTCAGAATATCCTGCACAATACAATGCTAACTACATGGAAGTCTGGTGGCTGCATAACTATCTCCTGGCCTTAAAGCAACTTTTCCCCATTTCTTGGCATAGAACTTGCTGTCTGACATAGCTGCCTTATACTTCTACTCTGCCCTGAGAGATAACATGGAATCTTACTGCTTGGAAGCGCCTCCCTAAAAAGGCAAGCAGAAAATAAAATCTTTTAGAAAAGGTGCAAAAAACTGGATTACGTTTTTGCCATTTTGCCTCCAGCATCACACAAGAATAGCTAATGCACAAGAAACTTCCTGGATCTAGAACTGTAAAGAAAAGTCTTTCCATCTAATGAAAAATCAAAATTTCCAGATGTTTTACTGTTTCCTATCTGAATAAATCAGTGAACACTACAAAAATGTTTTCATTCTTCCCTTAGCATTCTTTCACATTCCAGCTGAGCATCCTGGCCACTTGAAGTCTGAGGTAAGTTGTTCTGAAACTTCCCACTGTGGCCCTTTTATCTTCTATGAACAGAAAAATCTTCATTTTAAGAACCTGTACCTGGGCAGAACATCAACTACTAACCAACCTTAAGCAGCTGTATTATATATGTTAAAAAAAAACACATACACACACACACACACACATATATATTCTCCTATGAAACAGCTGGATTTGGAGAAATCATCATCTCAAGTGAAACTCATTCTCTTTTACAAATCCAAAATAGTTTCTCCAGCTATAGGAGGAATAATTCCTAATCTTCTATATTAATGTGCAGAAGTAAAAGAAGCGTGTACAAAATATTTTTATTTAAAACTTTCCTTAACATTGTAGGACAAATTGGCAACATGGCCTCAACCCAATCTGTGAAAATATGTGGAAGAACTTCCAATGTGACAGCTAAACTTGCACTCAACATAAAGTGCAGTAGGAGTGACAGAAAAAGTGACAGACAAATTAAAGAGCTACCTCTGTTTTAGCAATTTTTTTGTGACAGCATTTTAAAAGTTTGCTGGGCAATTACTCTAAAATGACAGTGTACTGCTGAGCGGGTAGTACACTGAGTACATAAAAGAACTTGTCAATAGCTTTCAAACTCACAGGAGCTTTAGTATACATCATTACATCATTAAAATATTCATTTATATCAGCTTTTACAGATGTAAAATTGTTGCTGCACCTATTTTGCTAATTAACTCTGACATTTATGCTTTTGCATAAATGTTAAATACTTCAGAGATGGCTCATTTCTACATGCTAGTTACTAGCCTGTATCAATCTGCTTGTAATATCAGAACCAAAAGACTAAGTACCCAAATACGGCCAATATTTGGGTCAGTGATGCCCTTTTGCATATAATTTTTCTTCCTCAGTTTTTTCAGCTATCTAAGTCCAGCCTTTGGGGGGGGCTGTAAAAAATTTTTTTTCCATGCAGCATTTTAAAGGCATGTTCATTTTATTGTAGCAGAAATTATGTGATGTATGAGTTGAGATTTTTTTTCAAAAGAAAATGGTTTGCCTATAAAGCAGATACAAATATGGTCATGTAACAGAAAATAAGTAATAGTACTGAAGAAATATTTTGCATCCTCTTTATATTACATACCTTCTGTGTGCTTTTTTGGTACATATTTGCTCAATATTAATAATGGACCACTTTAGCAGTTTAAAGATTCTCTGCATATTTCAGTACAAATGGAATAGGTTTTCTTTTCCTCATACATATCAGAGGTCTTCCAATCACTTCAAAGAAGTACTCTCCTTATCTTCCCAGACAAAGTGACTAGTTACATTTTTCATCACATTACTCTGGCTGATGAGGTGTTAGAATAAGATGATCCAAACTTAGTTTGTATCAGAATTATTCAAGTGATTCTAATGCCTTTAGCAAAAAATATTAATTCTGGACAAACTCTGCTCATGGATGGTCAAGGCACAAATAAATAGGGCTTTTCACTGCCATCATACAAGTTTAAGTCTATTCTACTTTAGTGTTGTCCAGAAATTATCAGGTGTAAGCTGGCCTAAGTTCCCTGTAGGAAACATGTACTAAAACAGATGGAGATATACAATACTGCAGTATTTTGTTATATACTGAAAGGACTTATGAGCCACCCAGGACTCTCTTCTATCTCATCAATACTTTTAATGTTAGTGTGTAAATGTGGAGGAAAGGTAAATGCTAACCAAGAGGATTTCCTATCAGCCACCTCAAATATCTCCCCTTGTGTTCTTTCCCCAGTCCTTCATACAGATTTGTACTTGGGGTCATCTCATGGCACACTTTGCATCCTTCTCCTACAGAACAGAGCCAGTGTGACAGCCTAGCACCAGTGACATGAATTTTCAGAAATTCTTAAACATTTCTAGTTTTAAAAAGCAATATATTGGGATAGTACTGATAGAGTTAAAGCCAGTTCAATGTTTTCTGAAATTAAAGTGCTTTTTTAAGCAACATAATACAAACCATCACTGTTATTAAAGATGGGCTGTAGCTGGAGTTAGCAGGTGCTTCCCAATAGTACTTGCTCAAACCCACACTCAGATAATTTTCTTCATTCATACAGAAAACATGTGGGGAAGATGTTTCCAGTGAAATCATACCCAGTCCTGTAGGTGAAGGGTACTCTGGAACTCTGCTGCATTGGCTGCAAATGTGTCTAAAGTCCTGTAGCTATCAATCTCAAGCCCTGCCCTCTACCTGTTTAAAGACATAACACTGCTGAAGAGTAGTTCACAAACTTTCATGCACTATTCACATAATGTAGGAAATTTTGCACCTTAAGATTCTCTTTCACCTCAAAACCCAGTTCTGTTCAAATACTGCAGTATCTAGTTTCATGCCGGTAAGTACAGCACTACCACAAAATAATACAAGTCCAGGTCTCCATTAGATCCTGCAAACCAATATGCAGGAGGTATTGTGTTAAAATAGTAACCTTAATCCTAAAATATTTCTTAATAGCTGACTTCCAAATTCTGGAAGTCCGAGCCACATAAGGTTATTAGGTTATCATTAGGTTTTGACCAGCAGTTATATGCACAGTTCAAACACACTTCTAAACATCTGGTCAATAGCTGTACTCTATTCAAGTATTGAAAGTCATCCTCATTGATTTTGTAAGAAAATGACCAAAAATCACAATACAGCAAAGAAATACCATGTTATACAGTACTTTTAAAATGTATAGAATGGTTATAAAATAATTCCCAGTGGTGCATATCACATAAAATGTGTATTTTGAAGATTTGTGCCATCTCTCCCATCACACTCATAGGAAGCAAAATAATGCAAAAGCAACAGTACAAAATTTAGTTAATATTGACATTAAACTATGTATCAACTACTCCAGGTGTAATGAAGTAAACTTAAATCTACATCACTAAGGAAATTCAGCAGTAAGAAAACAGTTTTCCTCTGATAAATGTGGCAAAACTTGCAATACACATTTCTCTCACTGAATTAACTTCTCCCTAGTTACAACAGTCCAACTGGAGTGTCAAAAAATGGCTTTAGTAACACAAGAGCTCAAGCCGCATTCAGGCAGAATTCCTATCAAAATAAATGGGAATCTCTTCTACAGCTCTGTTTCTGAAAATGCATACAGATGTGGCTATTGAAGGCCACAGGCCTGCATGTTTAAAATTAACCCCACATAAATGTGTGGGCTCAAAGCCTAAAGAAGAAGTACAGAACTGAACCTTAACAGGAACAATGGCTCAGAGAATGGCAATTCCAAAAGGAATTGCTTAAAAAACTTATATTAAGAGTGCAATGCTTAATGCTTCTAGTCTCCTTTGAAAAATCTCTTCATTTACCTCAGCTATTTCCTGAGTAGCTCAAGCCTTCTGTGTGCCAGGAAAAAAAAGATATCCTCACTGCCTTAATATTCATGCACTAGGATTCATGCACTATATTAATAGTTTTGATGCAGATCAAGTTCTACACTTTATCAAATGGCATAAATATCTAAATATGATAATGCTAGACCTGTATTCATTAGTGCTTTAGTCAATGGGTACATATTTGTAACAGTAAGACACTGTCACTTCCGAGGGAAAAGATCATTTTGTGACAGGTAAATTATTGCTATATCTCATTAGGAACGTTACGTTCTTGTGCTAAGATATATCAATTGCAAAGGGGTAATCATCATAATAGCATCAAGATGTTGCTATATATAATCTAGAAATCAGAAGAATGTGTTCCCCTTGGGCCTGCCCTGAAATTTCAGTGCAATTATCAATACTTTAAAATTAATTTCTGCTAACTTTTCTCCCATAAATCAATGGTGCACACCAATACCGAACAACCAAAGCATTCCTTTAGATGGGCAGCTCTTCAAGATCCCAAGCTTTAAAATGACAGCTATTTCTCTAGTTCAGAATCAGCTGTATCAGTGTCATCTCATTCAGCAAGGAAGTCTTAGAGACATCTCTGCCTGATGCTAGGGAGCACTAATAGTCCCATCTGACCTGAAGTGATCCTGGACATCCCCTGAGAGACTGGTTGCTCTTACATGCGATTCTCTGTCCATGGGTTCTACTGTACCAATCTGGTGGGATTGGCTGTATCCATACTGACAAAAATAGAAATTTGAGGCCTCAGATTTAGATCAGAAATACTGAAAACCTTTCCTCCTGTTACACAGCTAAAATAAGCCACAAGAAATATAAATATTTCTCGTGTCAGGCATTTCGAATTGAACTAAAATTTCCTGCAAAAAGGAAGTCAGTCCTTTCACCTTGATTTACTGCATTGACAAAGGAACCCCTCCTGATTTACATTAGAGCATGTGAATCAAAAATTGCTATTACATATGTCAAAATGTTACCTCATAAATTTTTTAGAATCAGAGATTACACCACAAATATTTTTAATGAAATGTAAAAACAGAAAAGTGAATGTAAGTCTTTAATTCATTAAGAGCTAAACTTTCAAGGCTGAGGGACATACATCACTTCTAGGGGATTCCTAACAAATCTAGATTTTTCACCATGATAGGGAAATGTGACCAGAGTAATAATACGTGGTGTTATATACTGCTACAAAACTTAGAAAAATTACATCTGCTACTGGATAGATGTGGAAAGAGTCTGCATTAGAAAGCTTCCTGCTGGGTCTCAAACATACATCAGTAATGGTTTGTTTTCAGCACAAGAAAAATTGCCATTGTCATATTCCAAAGTAAGCGTAAATTGTTTTATTATAAACTCCCTGTTGGTCCCTGTTTAACTGAGAAATCATTCAATCTAAATTTATCTTTTCTCTGTGGCAAGGCCATGTGCTGGTATCACCAAATTTTGCCTCAATAAGACCAGTATTTCTGTAAAAGACAGACTGCACTCTTGATCTTAAGCAACCTTGCCACGCATTAACTCTTAGTTTGCCCTCATTTCCTTTGATTTATAATCCAAGGCTCTCAGTTTCATGAGGAAAAGGCCTTATTGTTGTTGATTCACAAGGCAATCAGTCTCTACAATCTTCTATCATGCTTGACAATTCAACATTTATGCATATGAAAATATATATTTCAGAAACATTGAAAATTAATGAAAACTGTCCCCTATTTATATGAATTCCTGTAGCTTCAATAGAAAGAAATCCTAGTCCAGATTAGTAATGATAGATATACCTATTCCAGCTATCCTCCATGCACTTCATTTTCATTTGATTTGCAAGAGAACTGACCTGCTTAAATAATGCCACTTAAATGTACACAAAACCAATATATAGCCTTTTTTGTTTTCCTTTTTCTACATTTTTTGCTCTTCCATCTTATCTTTAGCATCCGATGGCAACAGGGTAAGTGTCAAAGACTCAAAAAGAACAGCAAAGCAACCACTCAGACATCATACAGGCTCCAATCAGCATGAGAAGGTGTTATTGTTGTGTCCAAGAGCTCCAGCAAGGAAAGCTTTGTTGACGATGTAATTTTTCACACGTAGTGCCATGAAATGTCAACCTGAAGCAAAATCAAATCCACCACCCCTAATGTCACAAACAGCTCCATTATACCATCAAGAGCACAGCTGAGGAAATAGAATGAAGCTAAGTCCCCAGTAAATACTTATCTGCTAAAGATTAAAAGTGTTATACTTGAATTTATATGCGTTGGAAATATTGTAAGTTTGATTTTCATATGTACACATCTGCCCACATTCAAAAGGGGATAGAATTGTTTAAAACAAAACATTTCCTTTAAATTTTTTTAATTGGCAATTACAAACAAGCAAGGCATCCTTCCTACCCACTAATTTAACCTCTGGGGAATAGCAATACATTTTGCATCTTACCATTCTTCACTGAAAACCTGGAGCAATTTCTATACTTTCTTTAAGAAAGGAGGCTGCAAAACATGATGTTACTTGAAACTATGGGGATCCACTGTTTTCTGTCTCCAGCTTCTCCATGTTCTCACTGGCCAAAGTAGCAGCCAGCTCAGTGTGACTTGCACAGGCAAGGCAAGCCAAGCCAAGTCAGATTGTATGTGCTGTCTCAGAAGAAAGAAGAAGACAGGATTGCTTCTCTAATTATGCTAATGAAGGGCATCCTTAAAGCATGTAATTCATTCCTCTTTTATAGGGCTTTCCAGAACAGGATATTTATGGAAGGGCATAGCATGTACTATTTTAAAAATAAACTATTATTTACTGAACAGAAAAAACCCAGTCCTTTCAAATATCTTTTTATAATGGGATTTTTCCAGTTCTTCTTCTGCACCAGGTTTGGGGTTTTTGTTTGGGTTTTTTGGGGGGTTTTTTTGGGGTTTTTTTTGCACATCTGGAGAAAGTAGATGCCACAAGTGGTGAAAAATGATAGTTTACTTCAGGTGACTGGGAGATCTTCCAAATTAAGAAGGGAGTATGTCAGTGATATTTCTGCAGTATGCAGATAAATATTTATAATATTTATCTGTATAGTGGGTGCTAGACTATGGCTTTGATGCAGCTTAAACTGAGTAAGGGTTATTTCCTGTGTGAGGAAAGAGAACCTGAATTTTCCTCTCCTGCCTTGTTGCTGTTTTTCCATTCAAAAGCACAGGATGGAGAAGCTGGAGAGTTCCTCACACTGCTGCTCCCCACTGCCAGCTGGTAGGTCCCAGCTAGTCCAGCTGGGGCTAATTTAAGAACTCACAGGTGCAGCAATAATCTACCAGCAGGAACTAAGTTGTTGTTGCTACAGTTTTGGGTATAGAACTGCAGCTACAGACTGAGATCTGTCTCGGGTATGAACTTACATCAGGCCTGCTAAGACAGTAAATCTTCAGCAGGGACCTCAGAAATTGGAGAGGAAGAGAAAATCTCGCTGTACTCTGAGTTTTGGAATATGTGGTATACTGTGTTATTCTGGAGATCCCCTAGTCTAAAATGAGATAAAAATTAAGAATATTTGTAAAGAAAAGCAGTGACTTTAGCTGCTACTGGCTTTCTTTCCTGTTGGGAAAAGCAGTTTGTGAAATATCATTAGATAGTTTCTTGTAGCAGCATGATATCTCTTTATTAAAACCCATTGATGTAACTAGGAAGCAAAACTATTGCTAGAGAAAAGCACTTAGCATCCCAGTTATTATCTTCACAAGGGTGTGTTTCAGACTTACATTGGGCCAATGAATAATTTGTGGGTTTTCTGTTAAAAAAATTACTGTCTCATGATATTCAAGTATAACTTTAACCTTCCTTTGGACAAGCATCTAACAATGAAAAAAAAAGATTATTAATTTGAATATAAGAGCCTTAGAAAAAAAAAATATTTTTATTAGCAATAACTATGCATACAAGAAACACATCCAAAATGTGGTATGCTTAGTGGTAGGAGTGCTTAGCTCACCTATCCCAGAGCTACCAAAACCCAAAAATGTCTTAATGAGGTATGAGTGTATAATTCAGATAAAAAAGTGAAGAAAGTGTTCACCTTGTGAAGAAAGAAGCACAGAGACCCCATTAAAGGACATACTAGAGCTGGAGAACGAAAGCTAGGAAACCACTGCAGATAAAATGGGAAATAAAAAGCAGCCACATACATTTGATTTCTGAAGGCTTTTGAAAAGGCAGTAGTTGGAAAAAACAAAGTAGAAGAAATATAAAGCAAAGTTTATTTTCTGACATTTCCTTTCCAAGACCAAAAATTACAGATAGGTGAAAAAAGCATTATCTGAGGATGATGTGAACACACTAATTGGCAGTCTGGAGAGTGAGTAACTGAAGGGACTTCCAAGGTGAAGAACATTCCAAGTGCTGGGAGAAATTACTTGCACATTAATCATTCACCATCTGGGAAAGAATTAGAATGCCTACCCACTCCTCAATGACCACAATTTCTGGGGTTTATTGTGGTTGGAATATTATTTAAATTAAAAATATGAACAAGTTAAAAATATTTTGTTTCACAACACATTTCATTGCTATCAGTTTTCTACTAACATGAAGTGCTAAACAGAAGTCCTTTCATACCTGACTTGCTTGTTCTATTTCAAAATTCAGCTAGTCAATCAATTTATTTCTATCTGTACACTTTAAGAAACATGTTTGGAATTAAAAAATACCCTTTTTAAGGCTGCCTTTCTCCCATCTCCAATTTTGTTCATTCTAGCTGTTTGTTAGAGCACAGCTGTAGTGCACTACAAGCATGGAGGGATGGGGGGGAAGGGAGGGCTTTGGAAGGGCATCTGGTTCAAGGTTAAGACGAGATAAAGCCATAACTTGCTTTAGACTTATCTATGTCTCATCTCAGCTGTGTGATATGACCCTCTCTTCTTGCTGAGCTGCACTATCTCATGCTGATACTGTGTATCAGCTGACAGACATCCTGAGCTTTATTCTTGCCACTGTGATTTCAAAAGATGGCTACAATGAAGTATGGACAAGTATTTAGCAGACTGAAGGAAATTGGGAAATAAGATTTATAGTAATGTGTTTCACAACCATTAGTCAGCTAAATCTGCATCTTGTAATAAAATATTTACAATTATTGTCAGTGAAATTAAGATTTCAATAATTTCCAGTTCATTCTTAACTGTGTCTTGCTATTTTTATGTTAATTCAGACTATTTTAAATATACTCAGCTCTTTGAAGTGGCCAATGCAACATTTTCAAAAGTAACTAATTTCAGAAACAACAGGAGCATAAGTTAAGTTAGGAATAATCTGGAGCAGAAAACTACTTTAGGGTGTTTATTTTAGGGATCCAAACACTGTCTTAAGCACAGGAAATGGCTATAAAATGCAGAGCAGGTTTTGAGAAGATTTCAGCGGAATTCTGGAAGTACTAGGTAGTAATATTACCCAAGCCAGCAAATATCAAGAGGCTTTCAAAGGTTTTGGCTTTGGCCCACTTCAGTGCAAAAGCCATTATGTTGATTCTAGAATACTTTTGTCTTCCTGCATTACAGAAGCAGCTAACAGTTCTCGACCATTAAAGACTGGTCAGAGCTTTAAGCTTCAGCTGGAATGAGTCCAGAGATGCTTACATCTGGTTTTATGCTTCAGTGACCACTGAGTCTCAGTAAAGTAAGTTAATGGCTTGGATTTTGACCCTGTTTTGCTCTTGTGCCATAAAATTAAAAGAAAGAGTTGTCTTCTGTCTCCCACCAACCATTCTAAAATGTCTTCTTAAAAGAACATGTGTTTATTTATGAGAACAGCTTCAAATAATTTAAATTTTGTGTTCAGAACAAAGGACACTGCATTTACAAGTAAATTCCACTTACTTGTTTCTGCAGCATCCATACCTGACACATTTCGTCAGAGATTCTGATTTATAAATCTTAAATTTGTAGTAGATAACCGTGGGCCCAGAAATACCATAACTGTAAAATATTTGCTTCTGATTTGTTTTATTCAATTTCTATTATTAAGCCTTATTAAAGAACAACTGGACATTCATTACATATGTTATGCAATATGCAAAATCTATAGGTTTGGCTACTCCACTATGTTTTTGATAGCAAAAATAAATTTTCCTAAAACAAGACTGAATATCATTTATGGACTACTCCCTGCTCTGTTTTCCATTCAGCATCAAAATATTCAAGGCAAACCAAAGCTTAACTCCACATATTATGAAAACTACCATTTAAAATTTATTTATGTTTAAAATTACCTACAAAACTTTTCTTCTAAACCTCAGTTGAGGTATCAGTTTTTTAAATATATTCATCACATTTACCAGAATCCTATCATCTCTCCTCTTCCTATTTAATTAAGAATTACTTTTCCCTGCCACAGGAGAATCAGAAGAGCTTTCTTTTGAGTTATTCAGAGAGTGGTAAAATAACACATGCAGATACAGCAGCTGACAACATAAGCAGGGTCAGTATTAGGACAAACTGGCCAAAAAGAGCAGCTTTTGGCATAATTTTAATCAGTCCTTGGGTACATGAAATGTCATGGAGTTTCATATGAAATGAAATTATCCCTTTCTCTTAGCTTATTTTTGTTCCAACTAATCCTCTAACTCTTTATTAAACATTATCTTTACCATCTGCTCTGGGTGAATGTTCAACACCTTGCAGAAGAACTCTGGGCTGATTGGTTTTTATGAGCAACATGATCTGAGTTTTATGCACATACTTAGGATTATGTCAAGGACAAAGAGGATGAATAATCCATTAACTATAATAAGCAGGAACCCATATCAGTGAAGCTCAAACATGTGTTATGTTTCAAAAGGAAAAGATGAATTAGAGATATGTGGATCATAAAATACACATAACCCAAGACCCTCTCTACACCAGGACGTAATTTCCATACATACATACTCCACTAAACAGCATTCCTGAAAGTGATGTTTCATTCTTGACCAATCAGACTTTATAGTGCTGAAATGGAATTTCCAGGCCTACAACATGCAAAGAAATAGCTCTGCTGAACTGGGCATTTCCTCTAAAGTGGAACAGATGGTAGCAAAATATCTGCCCCGTGCACAGGTCTTTCAACCACATCTATATGGTCAATAATAGAACTTCATTCTATTTTCATACTTTCAGTAAGCCTCTAAAATAAATCATCAAGGAAGTGCTGCTGTTTAAAGTCACAATTTAAAAATTTATGCTTAAAAAAGTAATTGTCAAAGGTTAGTCAAATGCTGCTATCAAATAGATCCAGTTATTGCTTCCACTCTTTGATTACCACAAACACTAAAAATAACATTACCACTATTAATTATGATATTGAGGGTAATGTGTATCAGCCCACCAAGACTGCATTTGCCACAAAACACATAATTGTAAGAGTTTGGTTCCTTGCTTGCAATAGTTCATGTAATTACTCACCTTTTTCACCTTTCTACATCTGCAATAATTTGTCTTCCTCTGGCTAACCTTTCAGACCAAAGTATTTACCTTTTCTTCCACTATAAAGGTTTATGATCCCAAAATGAACAACAGTTATGATGGTATTTGATAACAGTATACTATCAACAGAAAATATCTGGACAGTAAGCCTTTACTCATCTCCATTGATGCAGAAGGTTTGCACCATATATGCTTGCAGTATGCTCTAAGGCCTAATGACTTACTACTCTTCTAAACAATTTCAGTAACTTGTTGAGAATTACTTGACTCACAATGAGCAGTATTCTTCACTGCTGTATCATTCCATACATGAAGGGAAGGATCAAGGTTCTCCACTGGTATAAGGGTTATGAATTCTGTTGATTTCAATAGAACTGTGTTGATTTGAATCAATGGTGTGATCTATACACTTTTAGAATCAGTGAAACAATAAGGACTCTGAGAGAGATAGTCATTACTAGCTATGCTGCTAAAGACTATGAGAATTGTCCAGCTGAGAAGCTTTGGTAACAGAAGGCTGTATTAATCCCAATATTAAAACTTCAGTACTGCATGTGCTTTGGCTGACCAGGGACCTTGACTTCTTTACCTGTTCCTGTAGTACACACTAGGGGCAAAACAGGCTTAGAAGCAAATCACAGAAACCATGCTCCATGAACCATGCTCCAGACCACTGCCCTCATAGCTCACTGGATTAAAGGGAGATCAGATTAGACCTGAGATCATTTACTGCATGGAGACCTGGTCAAGTTGCTTACCCTAATCTAAATCTCAAGTGTGCAAGCAACAGATGAAAAGCTACACAATAATTGCCTAGCTCAGGTGCCTGGTAAACTTACTTTCCTATACTTCCAGACTAGTGACCAGTTTAGAAACAAAACCTAGTAATAAATAAAAAGTAGTACAGCTGAAAGAGCCCAAAATAACATTACACTAGGTTACAAACAATAACCCAGTATCTTCCTCTCCGATTCCTCCAGCCATGGACAGCATTCAGTGATAGTCATAGGTGTGCAAGAAAGGATCCAGTATGTTTATGTCACAGAATTTCCCATGTAAATAATTAGCTGCTTAACACACACCCAAGAGTTCTTCCTAGACTAACAAGTCTTTGTGAATCTCTCAGTTCAAAATACAAACTTCATTACTAAATGAAAAAATAAACATATTCAGATATATGTTCATATATATATTCTATATTCTGAATATATATACATTCAGAATAAAGATATTCAGAGTAAATCTCATCTAAGATAGGATTTTATTCTTCTTAAATAGACAGAGAAATGGGTACACTCAAGTGTAGTCAGAGGTCTGGGCCACCCAGCAGAAGACATCCCTATAAGCTCCCATCCAAAACACAGAATTTCAAAGACTCTTCAAAAGTACAGAAGGGAGTTACTTTTGTTAATGCTTTTATTAAACTTCTTTTTATGAAAGTAAATTAAAGTTACTTTCCAGTGCAAATTTTGAACCCAATGGGAATTTTAAAACAAAAGATAAATGTAGTGTTCATTCTTATCTAGAAAGTCTCTCCCCTCCCTAAATCTTATTACATACATACAGGCATGATTTAGATGAGTTAGGACAGTGAGACATGAAGAAGAATCTTCTCTATAATAACACCTTTGAAATTATAGAAAGAGAAAAGCAAAAGAGTTATGTAAAGTGTTAAAGGGTAATAAAGATTTATATATAAATCTTAACTGTTAGCATGAGTAATATACAAAATGGATTTGTTTTAGGTTACCAGCTTTTATCCAGATTATCCAGACTATCAGCATCTGGTTTAAGTCCCCAGTGTAACCATCTGTAGTAATGTCACATGAAGGATTAGCCTTATCTGACATTTGTAATGAATATATGGATGGAAGAAGAGGACGGAGTGTGACATAGAGTACAATTGTTAAACCTTAAAATCAGGTGAAACCACATCTCTATTTGCCAATTCTAACCATGGGTTTTTTACTTTTCAAATGTTAGCATATGTATTGAAAAACAACACATCCTCATTGATTTTTTAAAGAAAAGCAGGCAAACTGAGAAAAAAATATATTTGACCTTTTAAACATAATTAGAACAATAAATAAAAATAAAGCCTACTTCACCATGTTCAGCTATGACAGATGGGTATGATCACAAAAACATCAAAGGTAGGCTTATCCTAATCCTGTAAAGTGGTAAGTGCCTCCTGAAAGGTCCTGAGTGCCTTCTAATCCTACTGAGGATAGGCTGTAAGTGCAATGAGAGGTAATGGGAACAAGTAACAGAGGTAATAGTGAGCTTTCCTGGCCACAAGAGGAACAGACTGTATTGAAAAGATCTGATATATTAGGAAATCACCTGATTTATCTAAACACAGAAATCAGAAAGTAGGAGGATGTGTGTTTGTTCTCCACTCTCTATAAGTTAGTCCCACATCATGCAGCCCAAATTCAGAAAACCTGGCTTCTCTTCCAGGCTTTGTTATTTGCATAAAATTGCACAGTGTCCCAGGTCAATATATTTAACCCTTAGCATCAGTGTCTTCTTTCCACAAATGGTGAAACTGAAGTGACCTCTTCTCAACAGATCATGAAGTTGGGCAAAATTGACAATATATAAGAATCTATGACCATGATTAGTTTTGCTGCATCAGTATGTATGATGAAAAAGCTGGGGTTTAAAGCAGAAAGAAAAACTCAAATCCTACAAAATGTTTTGATTTGAGGATTTCCCCTTTGGGTGCAATAAAATATTTAGGATAGGGAAAAGGCGAATAAAGGATTCTATCAACTTAAGGCAGGTACCACTACCTTTGGAAGAACAGCTGAATTGGAATGACTGCTGATCAGGTTAAGTTCAACAGGAGTATTTTTATTTAAAAATGGCCAGGTGAAAGGTCTCAGTGAAGATGGGCTCTGTGTTTCGAGGATATGAGAACACAGTCCTGCAGTGGAGTGTAGCAGCTAAACAAACAAGGTATATTGTGACAATGCCAACCACTCCTCCCCAGTTTAAAACAAGCTTGCTAAGTCACACTGCAAATTACCTTGTGCAAAGTCACAGATGATATCTAGTGCAGCCTGAGAACTAAGCCTCAGCCAGTTTTATCTCATCACAGTGAAACTCTAGAATGTTCCTATTGGTCATACAAGACATGGATATCTTATTTCCTTTGGTGAAACAGACACAATTAATAGCTGATATTAAAAAAAGGCTTCTTCATATGTGTATTATTATTAGATGTCACATGTCCATGAAGCTCAAGCTTAGAGTTTTTTTCAAGTATCCAGATACCTGCTACCAGGCAGAGTGTCAAATGCCTACATTTTATAAATTTGCATGAGACATTTTTATAGCACATGCTGTATTGGCACCATTGCCCAATACTGCATGCAATTACTTTGTTGTTGCTGTTGTTGCTGAGGGCCTAGCTCTAACAAATTAAATTTAGAGAAGGGAAATAGGCTTATATGCAAATGGAATTAAATGCTGACACAAGGATAAAACAGCCCTGGATTTAGACAGGGCTCTCCCTCCGACTTTTTAACCAATCATTAGATTTAAATTGAACAGACAGATTCATCTTTGATTTAACTCCACTGTAATCAATGGAACTGCAGCAGGGATGAACCCGAAGCAATATGTTTTTGACAGGTTTTATGCAGTTGCTATCCAGAATGAAGTAGATGAAATAGATTTTTTTTTTTTTGCTTATAATTGATGAAATTATTTCACCATCCCCAAATCCCTACATCAAGGAAATTAGTTGGTGCATAAAAATGGATAAAGTAGGCTGTTGCATGCCAAATACCAACTGCTGACCACAGGCTCTGTACCCAAATACACAAAGCCAAAATATTTATCTGACTTACCTGTGATCCAGCTCAAGCTCCCTAATGGTGTCAGTACAGTTGGATAATTGCACGGTTTCTCCTCAATGTCACTTGAGCTGCATAAAAAGAATGAGTACATTTACTATCTCTGTAATATTAGTATCATATATAAATAGTGTCTAAACTTAGAAAATTATGGAATAATGACAGTTAATGGAATTATGGAATAATGAAAGTTATTCCATAATTATGGAATAATGAAATTTATCTGATCATTGCATTGAATAATCAAAGTTATTTGATCATTGCATTATATGAAAAATGCATTTCAGTAAATTTTTAGAATTCTTGGTTGCATTTTGTGCCTTTGTTACATGACTGCTCCTAGACATTGCTTCCTCCCTTCTCTGTCTCCATTGGCACGTCTTGTGTTTATCAAAATACTTAATAAATTAATGTAGGACCAAAGGACTCTGACAACAGGCACTGTATATGTAGCTAATGAGAACTAGGGACTATTGCTCATACCAAACCGACAGACTCTGGTTTTTTTGGCACCTTTTTTTTCATCAACTCCTCTTCATTCTTCTCTCCCTTCCTAGTGTTCCATTGTTTCTTTTCAGCTGATGGCTCATTGCTTATTCATTTATTCATGGTCTCATTTTTTGGTTTTAAGGATTCTTTATTCAATGGCAAGTTCAGAGGTACAACAGTTTGTTATTCCACACAGCCACTTCTCTGTACTAAAGCCACCAAATGATACAGAGAATTTCTGTATGGGTGTGTAGCTTTACCCTTCTTGTGTCACAGTTTCCACTCTTATATTGCTTTTTCCCACAAAAGGTTTTAGCTTCTTTTTCACTGTATATGCTCATGTAATGCTGTTTTTGGTAACTGCCAATGGTTAACCAACTATACGTGAAGCATAACAGACTTCCTGCTGGCTCCTATGGTATGATCACCACCAGCCAGAGTTTGCAGATTATCTTCTTGAAATATTAGAGTAGGACAGTGCTTTTTACTTAGTGACCACAATAGGTCACTAAGACAAGTGTATTGTCAAAAAGTAAGTCCTTGCATCAAACATTCATTAACTTCTGCAGTAGAGATATCCTCAGCTGTTGGAGAATATAGGGATTGGGACTTGGGACTATAGGTATTCTAGGCAAAGACAGCAAAGCAGACCAATTTCAAAAAGCAAAAATATTTCCAATACCAATTTATTGGTATTATAACCACATTATTACCAATTTATTTCCAAAATACTAATTTCAAAGCAAACTCAATTCAGATCTAACAGCCCTAGAGAAACATGTATTTCCTTTGCATGTCTTGTCTTACCTACGTAAAAACAAGAGGTAGGAATCTAACAAGGCCTAGCATTGAACTCACATTGAGGGGATTACTGATCTTTGTTTACATTTGCTGCTCTCTGGCAAATCATTAGGGACATAGCAAAACAGTGCTTATCAGTACTATTATACTAAATGGAGGTGCTTGAATCAGGTCTAAAGCACATGCAAATTTCTCTTCCTTTCCTCAAATATATGTATTTCCTCCAAAAGCACAAAGCAGGTATTTGTTAAAACCGCATTTTGCTTACTAGAGATTTTTGAAAGTATAATCAGAATTACTTTGGCAACATGCAGTCCTGTGAAAATATGTACAACAGAGAGAATTACGGTGGCATCATGTATTTTAATGCAAAACTAGTTTTAAAAAAAAGTTATGAAGATATAAGTCAATAAAAAGTGTGGAAAGCAACTGCTTTTACAATACACATCCAGCTTTAAAGAGAAGGAAAAGATACTACCTTTACAAGTATGTCACTGTATTACTTATAGGAAAATGAAGATTTTTCATTTCAGCTACTAATAGTTTCCAGAACATAAAGCATAAAAGTCTGAGTACTCCCTTTTTTCAAGCAGTAAAGGTCTCAAGTTTTTACCCTATTCATATTTGTTATCATGTTCCAATCACTTGTATTTCATTGATTTCAAAACATAGAAAATGGTCCATCAAAATAATGCTTTTTATAGATGTTACAAACTGTATTACAATCCTTCTACATTTTTCACCATGGAAACGACAGTAATTTCCAAGTAATAAAACTTCATGCTTACTTTCTGGAGTTCTAATTCTAAACATTTCATTCTGTTCAGTTATCTGGTGGTAACACACTCAAAAGCATTCATTCTTCTTAAGTGAAAAAAGCAGAGTTAGAGATGATAACTGATATTTGTATGAATTCAGGAATCTAAGCAAAACTAAGATATTGGATGTCTGTTCATTAAGAAGTCAAGTCAGCATTCAACCATCCCTTAAAATATTTCTAATATTAGTAAGAAAGTTTTCAACTCAAACTTATAAGCATGATTTCTTTCCCTAGTCTTTCAACAAATCAAATTAACAAAGCATCTTAAGGAAAGACACATACATCAAATCCAGTATCTGGGAAAAAACTTGCTGGATTACTATCAAACTCATAGAGTAACAGTAACTGCTTGCCTTTAAACTTCAAAATGGTCCGTTAATATTTAGCTCTTTCTTCTACTCCAGCTTTGAATTTCTTCTTTTTGCCTGCCAAAATACCTGAATTGATCTGTGGTTGCAAGAATATGATTCTCCATGTGTTTCTTGTGTCTGCAAAGAATCAGTTTCAAAACCAGTTAGAGAATTCGATCTGAAGGGAGGCTGTCCATAAAATCAGTTAATCAATTCATGAACATACTATAGAGTTTTATGCTGAAATAATTAGAAACTTATTTAGTAGTCTTTAAAACGCTCTTGAGTCCTGCGGGTGCCAAGCTGATGCGCGGGGAGGGCTCTCTTTGCCCTGGAGCCCCCGCCGGGCTGCGAACGCCAGGGCGGCCACCCCTGCCCGGCCCCGCCAGCGCAAGAGCCGCTCAGCCTCAGCTGGGGAAGAGCCGGCTAAAACTCAGCTTGAGAACAGCCGCCTAAAGCTCAGCTGGGGAAGAGCCGGCTAAAGCTCAGCTGGGGAACGGCCGGCTAAAGCTCAGCTGGGGAAGAGCCGGCTAAAGCTCAGCTGGGGAACAGCCGCCTAAACCTCAGCTGGGGAAGAGCCGGCTAAAGCTCAGCTTGAGAACAGCCGCCTAAACCTCAGCTGGGGAAGAGCCGGCTAAAGCTCAGCTTGAGAACAGCCGCCTAAACCTCAGCTGGGGAACGGCCGGCTAAAGCTCAGCTGGGGAACGGCCGCCTAAACCTCAGCTGGGGAAGAGCCGGCTAAAGCTCAGCTGGGGAACGGCCGGCTAAAGCTCAGCTGGGGAAGAGCTGAGCCGGCTAAACCACAGCTGCCAACGGTGCACGGCTCGCACCGCCTAAAAGGCTCACGCATCTTCTACTAAGAGCACTCCCTCTTCATTTTTTTCCAGTGCTAGAAGTTTATGAGTCTTTTATCCAAACTAAATAATGTTCCTAAAGAAAGTTTTATATTCCTTTGGGAAGAAAGTAGTAAAATGAAGAGTTGGATAAGAGTCTCTTACACAAAACAAAGCAAAATATGCAAATGTGTAACCATCATAAATATCTAATATGGAATTAAAAAATGGGTTCATTTTGAGAAACTTCCCCATTCATGGGAAAGCACCCACAACAGAGAGAGAAATAACAAATGCAAGTAAAAGGAATCAACCAAACACAGAATCTGAGAGAATTTTCAGGGAAAAACATTTTACCACTCCTAATATGATTGAATATGCATCTTGCAAATAAATAGTCCAAAGAGTGGGAGAAAAAATTAGTAACAATTTCAGATCAAATTGAAATGAACTGTTGGATGGCACTGAACTGTGAAACAGGAGAATTTGGATTCGTCTTGCAGAGTTTTGTCTGACTTGTTATGAAATTTCATTTGCTATCCCATCTCCCTCAGTATCCTCCATTGCCTTTCTCAGCTCTGGTGATTTACAGAAGTTATGGACCAGTTCTCACAGTGGACACATCTATGCTAAAATCAGAAGATTGATTGGGGGGGGCGGTGAATGAAAACATTCCCAGACTAGCTTTACTCTCACTGCCCTGCTCAACAGACTTTAATTGTCCCAGTAAGTATCCATTATGTCTTTCAGATCTGCATCCTGTGCTGTAGTCCATGTTTCCTGTCAAAGTTCCTTGATAAAGATTCTTTCAGCTATGCCTATCAGTCCTTCACTCCCACCACTTACATTCAGTGCACAATAGTGATTTTGAATAAGTGACACCTGGATCTCAATGAGCACTTAAGCACTACTTTATAATACATAAAACTAGGTGCTGCTGAAATACAAGCAACTTTCTTGCACTGATGATATGTTGCTGGACTAGCCCTGCTTTTCACCCAGATTGCTTCTAAAAAGCATTTCCTGCAAGTCTGGGCAATTCATGCCCCCTATGCCTGGAGTGTGGATCCCTGCAGTTGGTGCACTGAGCAGTCCCAGCTGGTGCAAGCTCCCTGCACCAGGCCCTGCAGCCAGACACTCTGGAAATGCACCAGGGAGCAGATGCATCACCTCCTCCTGCAAGCACTGCAACAGCCACTGCACGGGTGCTTGCTTAATGCCAACAGTATGATGCGTATTTCCTGTGCTGAAGGAAATTGCATCTTTCAGAAATTGCATCAGGCTCTGGCAAAAAAATAAAACAGCTAGGGAGAACATATTTCAATATGAGTGAGCTAATTATAATTTTGGCTCCTAAAGCTTTTTAACAGCCAACATATAAAGTCCAGCTGGCATGTCCTTCCGCCTGCCTGAAGGAAAAAATCCCAATTTATAGCATAATCAAAAATCATGTTTCTATATTTTTGGGGTTTTTTTAAGTTACTGCCAAAACATCAGCCTATGGAAAAGCCTCAGATTGCTTTCCAAGTGATAGAGTGCCAGGAAGAAAAAGTTTCAATGTATACACATTTTACTGCCTTTACACTGGTTTAAAAAGCACACAAGATTGCCTGGCTGAAAGTAAGGGGAAAAGAAGTATCAGTTAAGTAAGGAATTTGTGAATCACATAGCCCTGTGCAAGTAAGGGGTCATTGTTGGTTTTCAGATTGTCATAAAGCCATTGGTGAATTTCAGACAGTTCAAAACCAGTTACAATAGAAGGAAGAGGGGATTGCGCAATCTGCTGAAATGAAATCCAGCCCACAGAAACAAAATCTTGCAAGAACCCAGCACTGAAGTGTGCTGTGAGAATAAAAAATATATGAGCAAGTGTACAGGTATAGTCTTTTAAAGACCAATGTTATTTGGTATGAAAGCAGAGGGTGTTGCACAGCTCTGAACACAGGTTTGCTAAGTATACCAGGCTCTTACTTCTTTCAGTGAATTGTACTCTGAAAACCTTGTAACTATCACAGATGTACAGGGAAGCAGCTGTATTGATTTTCACTCACTATACCTGTAGTAATAAATCAATCAATATCTCTCAGAAAAATACTATAGCACTACTTGCCCTGAAACAGCATTTTGAGTATGCACCTGCAAAGGCAGATGAATTTTTCTACATCTCATAACTGAAACACTGCACCGCAAATAGCAGTTTGCAATGATCAAAACAGCATTTATATGTCTATTTTAAAGTGATGTTTCTTTAGCAATATAATTATGATTTTGATTACTTATGCATCAACGTAAACTAAATGAAACATATTCTAGGTTGTATTGAAAAAAAATGTAAGTGACCAAATCTAGAAACTATTAAAATGCACAACTCTTACATGATCAACAACATAGATTTCAGTATGACTCTTTTTGTATGTAACAAGTTGTGTAGTAACCGTAAGTGAATTAAAGCCCAGGAATGTGATTTTGATTAGTGATCTTGCAAACCAAGGATAGAGATATTTACTCTTTAACTGATGGCATTTGTAGCATATGAAGGCTAAAACGTAATATTTACCCAGGTTCTGAGACTGGAAGTTGAATGGGGTACACCTCCTACATTCTGTGATGCATTGTGACTTGAATGCAATCTTCTATGCCTTATTCATCCACTCTACATTTGTATGCTCAGGTATTCAAATTCCTTCAGTCTAAGTCAATGCTTGTCCAAGCCAACCTAACAGCAGAATCTAGATGGAGGACTTTAGGTGTCTGAAGAAACAGCCAATTTGACCAATTTTTTCCAGCTGCAGAAATTCTTTCAGTAGTTGAACAATGTGCAATCTTAAAGCATGCTTTGGATGGAAATGAAGGCAGAATGGAAACTTGCCTCCATACCTTGTCTGTTACTTCAGCCTTTATAACACCAAGCCCTTCAACTGCTCCTGGTGCCCCTCCTCAGCATGCATTCTCTTATTACACTGTAAAGGATGTAGTTTGAAGTACCAATATTTTATGACTCCTAGTTCAGTCTGTGACAATTGTCAAGCACCCATCAGTCTCCCAGTACTAATAGCTAGTTATTTACTAGCAACTACATCCAGAACCCTGATTTTCTCTCAGGACCCCTGAGAATTTTCCTGTCTTATCAGGTAAATACAAAATTCCACACATCTTTATACCTTGTCTATCTGGGTATCTTAACTATATGTCCTTTGGAGGTAGCATTTGTGTTGTATGAGCTCTTGAGGAGAGGATGCCAGTCTTCAGGGACTGCAGGGATTGCCAGGATCCACTTCTCAGGGCTGGGGCAGGTGAGGCAATGTCCTTGCTTGCAGCAGTGAGCTCACATGATATCTGGTGAAGACAGCAGCCATCATCCTGGACTGTGGTGACACCATAATCAGTAGACTGAGGGAGGAGAAACTCATCACTTGTTAGACCACATCTGTAATAGTGTATTTGGGGTTGGGATCTCTATCACTCAAAAGACACAGGTAAACTGGTGTGTTACCAACACTGTCAGGGACAACATATACATATGTATCTCCAGAATATATGTATACATCCATATATATGTAATTCAGATCAGCAAAAATCCACATTTTCAACTGGCTCAAAACTTGCAAAAGCTGGAATTAGAAATTAAATGAAATGTGGAATCCCTTTCCTTAGGGCAACTTTTTTCAGAAGAGCTGTGTAAAATTTATAGATCATAGCTTATACAAACCAACAGTCTACATTCCTGTGAAAAAGGTTTTCAGTATTTTTTCTCATTTTTATATATACATATACAAAGATAGAATACACACATACACACACACACACACACACACATATATATATATATATATATATATATATATATATATATATATATATAAAACCAACCATTTCTTAATTCAGTTGGCTGTGTGCTCCAAAAACACCTAGGTGATATACCTGATGTATATTTTCATATCATTCCCTTTTATTTAGCTACTACTAGGAATAGGATATTGGGCTAGACAAACCTTTAATGTGATTCAATATGAAAGTTTTATAAAGATTATTTTCAACTGTTTCAGCAACATTTTAAGTTTGCTATCCCAAATATCCACAAAGCATAATTGAAAAGAATCCAAATAGTTTAGAGGGGTTTGGATTAGCTCCTGTTTTCCATAAAGAAAGTATGAGGTTCAGGAGAGTGGAAGACAAGATGAGCCACAAGAGAATCAATCTGCAGCCATGGTCCACAAAAGTCTGAGAACTACCAAATCACTAAGTACTCAAAATTGTGTGCAAAATATGAATAAAATATTGATTTCATTAAAAATGTTAAGGACTACTTAATTCAACAACATTTTATATGTTTGCATATTTATTTCCAAATTTGCATATCTGTTTGCATATATCTTGTAAAGCTGAACGTTAATTATACTTTAAAATCATGTATAAATTGTAACCAAGAATGTTGTATGAATTTTTGAAATAAGAGATGCTCAAGTACCATTAATTATAAACTGCCATTTAAAGCACACTGAAGCAGATCTCATATTGAAAAAATATTGAGCCCTTGACAAATAAAAAAGGCAGCAAGAGTTATTAACTGGTCTAGCTGATTAAATGGTGTTTCCTACAAGCATAGCATATATTTTTTTTTCCTATTTCTCCCTTCAGACCTTTCTCCCTCCTGGGTTTCTTCTACTTAGAAGTGACACATGACAATTGCTGGCCAAGGTAAAATTAAGACCACATGATTCACTGGTTTATAGTTTCTGTTTAGGCTAATTCTCTTTTTGAATCTTTATTCATGTAGCACTGACAGTAATATATAACAATAGACAAAACTTCATGAGTTACTTTAATGAACTAATGTCAAATGAGGTGAGTTGAAGTGATTTTCTCACACCCTAATTAGATCTGTGAAATTATTCTAAGTAATTTAAAAAGCAATGTCAAATCTCAAGCAGCTTCCAAAAACCTAGACTTGCTAAATATACAAGGCATGTTGATCTGACTATCACTAAGTGGCAATTGGAGACAGTCAAAGTTCTAATAGCTATAGATATAAATCCAAGGTCAGCTATCCCAGTAATCATTAAGAGCCAGGAGTTACCTAAAAACTGTTTCTTAAGAATATTGCAGAAGTATAATTTGCTCTTGTTAATTTTGAGAAGATGTGTTGAAGATCCATTAATAGTGAAAGAAAATAATTCAACTGTACTGCTTGCATAGAGAAGGCTCCACAAGTTTATTAGTGCAAATCAGTGTTGCTGCCCTTAAAAGTTACCTATCTCTGCAACAGGCTGTTCCCTGAAGAAAGGACAGCAGAAAGGTAAAAGTCCACACCTCTCTCTAGTCAGTCCAAACCTGATATCTTAATTTACATGAACAACGAAGCTGAATTTGCATTAATCCATCAGGGTGAAAAATATATAAGTAGAGATGCAAACTCACCTATCTTGTTGTGCTAGCTTTGTCTCAGAGGTGGTAACACCAGTGCAAGGAGCAGACTGACAGGAGCAGTGAAGTCTAAAACTTCTGCATGTGTTATGCAAATGGGGCCATGTCCATCAGCTTTAGTGATGTTGCACTATAGATTGAATTTGGCTTGCATAGGTCTGGCCTAACATTGGCATGTTATCAGCCCTTCACACTCCTTGGTCAAGCAAGGGAACTTTCTTCAAATCTATGGAAGCTCTTTGCCTGATCTGTATTTCCCACTAGAAATACAGACTACAGCAAGAGGGAGAGCCAAGAGATGCACTATGGAAATACAGCTCTGTGGTTATCTCTATGGTGAAGTGTGAATACAGGAAAATAATCACACACAGGTGGCCACAGAGCAGCCACCTCAGAGAGAGAAACCTCTCATTTAATCCTGTCTTCTGAGAGACACCTATTCTGCCTGCACACTCTTTCTTCTTCAGCCCACACTTGAGACTAAGCAAGTGGTTCCACTAGAGGACATGCATACTCTAGCACAGAGGCCTGCTGTTAATATTTCTTCCACCATGCAAACACTGTTCACACTTGCAGAGATGAGTTAGATTTGCACTAAACTTTAATAGATGTGGATTCATAGTATAACATGTCAGTGGTAAAAAATCATGGCAAATTTTCTTGCTCTCTGTAGGAAAATAATGTGAAACGCTATGAGTTCTGACTTTTGATTTTTCAAGATTTCCAATTTTTTTATTTTCCTTTCCCTTTTTACAAAAGAGTCTGCAAAGGAAATAAATGCTGCAATTCCTGTGATCCTTCATAACATCACATGTCATTACTTCCAACAGTAACTGATCCCCAGGCTTGGTTCTTTCTCCTGTATCAGTGTACTGAGAGAACTTAAAGTAGCAACCAGCACAGCTGTATAGAGCAGGGAACTTCCGCAATGGCTAAAAATGCGATGAGTAAGTTACCAGCAGCCATTTGATGCTTTTCCCCCAATGTGCATGTCCTTCACCTACAACCATGGGACATTTATTTTAAAAAGAGGGGAAAGAAAAAAAGATGCTTCTGTTTCTTGAAACTAAGACATTGCTACAGCTGTAATTTTCTGTTCTAATGAGGATCTATAACGAATGAATTACTAAAGCACTAGACAAGCACCAAATAGTTCTCCCTCCTGATTGATTACACTCTAAAGGCAACAAAACCTCATGGTTGAGTCACTAATGAGTCTTAGATAACCCATCTGTTTGTAATAAGAGCATGCTATTGTAGTGCCTGTAACAGAAGGACTTTGTATTGATATTTTGTTACAGAAGGGTCTAGAACTAGATTTTTTTAAGAATTGGGATCCAAACGAAGATCTTTGCAGTAAAAATGCCAGTTGCAGGGATAAGCCAAAATCCTGACTCAGTGTTATGCACTCAAACTGGTATGATTATAAGTATTTAAGTACTGAATCAAGATCTTTTGCTGAGCTTTCATGACTAAACTCATCTATTTAGCTAAACGCAGAAGTAATTTGGCAGCATGATTTAAACACATGCTAAACTAATACAGCTTAAACTTTAATTTCCTCTGTTCCTTTATAATGGTTTGCTACTTTGATATGAAACAGCAATTGTATTAGATTTAGGCTTCAGTAACTAATTAGTAGGTGGTAGTGGAATTAGTTCATAATGGTTCAGAAATGTTATTATAGCAATTCATACTTTGTGTCACCTTTGTTTCATTTTAGTGCAGGTAGGTAGTTCAGTAATGTTTGACAATAATCATTGTAGTACAGCATATTCAAGACTTGCAAGACTGATACATATAAGCTATTGTCAAACTTAGGTATTTTTCTTGATTTTTCAAGTCTAAGAATCTTCTCAAGTGCTTTATCAGCAAATTCATTTCTTAACTGAAAGTAGTATACACAAAACATATATAAAGATGCACCCACCAATTCTTTATTTGTGCAAAAACTACGAATACCAGTGTAGTTGTTAGAGATTTTCATATGCAGCATGCTTTAGATAACTGCTTTAAAATGGATGAGCTGATAAATGTACTAATTCCTTACTACTTAGCAGCCTATTATCAGTGTGATTCCCAAAGAGAGGCAGGCAGGCAGGCAGACAGGCAGGAAGGAAGGAAGGAAATGTAATTTTGTCCTTTTTCAAATTACAATAAAGAATAATTAATACAGGGGGGGAAAAAAAAGCCCTGTAAGAACGTAAAGGGATTTTTTCAGATAATTGCCATGCCTTGTATTGTAGTCTTACTAACAGACCATATTCTGATCACATTTCATAAAGAACTGTGCAAAAGTAAGTTCCAAATTTTGCTTTTTGATCTCATTGATTTTCATTTAAAAAAAAAACCAAAACACTGTACTTTTGGAAATACACCTGTAACCATTAAAATGTAGGTAGCTGCAGCTAGAAAGGAGCTATTACCTTATGCTTTCAGGTACTCTATCATGTGTCTCCCAGTCTTGGTTTCCCCAAAGATGCAAAAAAATACCAGGGGCCTTAAAAGACAGCACACCAACTTTTGGACTTGCCTACTGCAGTTGTAACCATGAGAAAAGAGATCTCTGAGCATAACAGTGATCCACAAAGGAAAAACAGGGGTTGTGTCTTTTTGCTGCTTTTATACATTCTGCAGAATGCCAAGATGAGGGTTGTTTTACAAGTTGCTTAAAAGCTTACTTTTTGCTTTTTGAAATGCAAGGGAGACCAGCTTTTGCTCAGCACTAATTGGAGGGGATGGAAGTAGTGAACTTCTGTCAGTTTTTTTCTCACAACGGCTGTTGATTAGCAGTTGAGACATACTGAATATACTTTTGTTATGCTTGTTGTAAATTTGAAGACAGCATTTGCTGTAGTCTATTATCAATTACTCCTGCTCAGTTCTATATACTCTGCTTGAGAAAGAATAATACATAGACAGCTTGTGGTGACAGTCCACCTTTTCATGCACTCTTACATGCACAGAAAACAGTAAGACAACAAAACCTCATTTGATAATGTCAGGAAAGGAAGTCTCTAACCTTCAATAGCTTGATTTTTGCAACTACCAGGCTAATCTACTGTTACAATACTACTTCATCTTCAAAAACCCTGTTCTGTGTGTAAGCAGTGATGTCAGCATTGCAAAGGAAGGACTGTAGGACCATTTTAACAAGCCTATCACCCGCTTCCTAGCCAAGTGATACTTTTTTAATGGTTAAAGAAACTCTCACAGGAGAGCCTGTCCAAAATCAAGCAGCAGTCAAGTGTATCACCTGAGATATTTAATTTTGTGTAGCTTTGGGGCTTTTAAACTGGCCATGTATTTCCCTCTAAGATGACACTAAAAATGGGACTTATGGGGAGAGAGAGAGGGAGAGAAAGAGAGAATACAGGCAATAGAAATAATTCATTAACTGGATACATGAAAACTTCTCCTGAATGTATACAGTGTTGGCAGACTGAGAAATTCCTATGCTGAGCAATCTGATCAAGGAAGAGGTAGAATCAATGCCATCCTCTGTATATAATAAAGTCAAAGTCTTAACTACATAGAAAGAGGTTTTCCTTCTTTTCTTTCTCTACATTAAAATGTCCACTGCAATGAAGATGAAACCAAAGCTATTGGCTTATTCAAAGTTCAGTCAATTTACTAAAAGAAAAAGCAGAGCTCTCTTGCTTTGAGAAGTATCTGCAATCTGTGACACCATAGAAAGCACAGAGCTCTATGACACTTGTATTTGTAGGATTGCTTTATTTGGCTCTAAAGTAGGAACACATCTATGCCAATCTAGCTTTCAGATGAGTTTTGCAAGCACAGCCTATGTCCAAATTTGTGCCAACTTAATTAACAGGAACAAAAAATGAAAATTGCTTTTTTAATGCAAGACACATTTCTAAAATGATCAGTATATGAACTAAAATGTATCCATCCTTAGAGTAACTGCTTGGCTGAGCTGAAACCAAAACACAAGGAAGCTTGAACGTGGAATTCCTCCCAGCTGTATATTGAAATCCCCAGGAAAACTCTGTCTTAGCCATGTTCTGAAAATTATTTCAGCTAGGGGGCGTTCAACTAACATATTTTCCATGGCTGCGCTTCAGACATCAACCTGTTCCCAGCAGCCGTGACAGCTGCCTCCTGATGAGAGCTGTTAAGTGTAAAACCCTGATATTGCAGGATTTTAAATTTCTCCCTTACTCTGTAAGCAAGGGCCTCAGTCTCCACTGTGAAGCTGTAGCAACACGAGAAAATAAGAATTAGAAATGTGCCTGCCATTTGCTCATTCTACAGGCACTCCCATGCAGGGATACCCCGACACTCTCCTACTGTGACTGTTACAGGGATGTGCATTATACCAAAACAGTTAAGCCGTAATGCACCGAACAGATTACAGCCGCAACAATTTTGCCAGTGTAAGTTCATGCTCACAAAACTCCTATTGACATAAAGCAGAGATCATACCTCATGTCACTCCAGCTTTCCTACTTCCTACAAGTGACAGCAGCAGCATAACTACAACCTTAAATACTTAACAATGCAACTATTTTGAAATACTACATTTGGGGTATTTATGGGGGCAAAAGCTTTGTATCAATTAAAGCTTAGCTTCCCTGGCCACACGTCACATATGGCTTCAGGACACCAGCACCTCCACTTTTCCTTAGTGGACAGAAGTCAAAGGAAGTCTCATCACATGTCCACCCACCAGGGTCTTAAGAGAACATTTATTCCTGCCTCTTCAATGTAGGCAAGACATGAGCATCAGCACTTTTTTACTGGTTAACTAAGGGACACAGATTTCAAAGCTTTGAACCAACAAAGATAAATATAGATCTATAACCATGGGTTCAATAAGGGTAGCTAGACACTGAAGGAAGGATAAAATTTTCCTTCAGAAACTGTCACCTCTTCTGCACTGATTCTCTGGCATCTCATAGGCTTAAATGACTGTGTTGGGGAAGGGGGTCTGGTTAAGAAAATGCGATAATAACCCTTCAGTCCATATTGCATGAGATTTCTTTTGCTGTTATCTCCCCCTCTGCAGATAAATAACAGAGGAAAATACACATTGCAGCTGGTGACTCATTATATTAGTAGCTGCCCTGTGCTAAACTCTATATATGAGAATTTCCATAATTTCATGGGTGCCTCTTTAAGAAACAAAACGAGCTGAACTTTCATTGTGCTGTGGGAAGTAACAGCACATCAGCAGTTATGGTATTGCATATGGACTTTTGCTTCCTCCTGGGAGTTGTTTTCCTTAGAAGCAAAGCTGATTCCTATTTTCCACTTTGCTGATAGCTCTGTTCCTGCATAGTTTTTTGTACTACAGTGGGAACTATTATGCACCCTTCCCTCTCCCTCCCACCCCTGCATACCTACACACTTCCTCTTTCCAGAACAAAAGCTTTTTCCAGTTACTTAAGGAATCTCACAAAATTATACGTCCTATCCTTATATAGTGGTCTCACTTATTGGTTCCAAAACATACTTTTGAAGGGAAAAGTATAATTGTTACTCAGGAGCTGAGGCTTAAGCCTCCATTTCATGTTAAAATAGTCATGGGAGAAAAGTTTTTGGGGAAAATGGGATTCCCTGCCCCGTTCCGGTTGCACTACCTGTGTGAAAACAATTTGATTTCAGAGGATTACTAATGCAAGGGTTCCAGAATCCAAACTTACTATAAATTCTGGTAATTTTCAGATATTCCTAGCTACTGTTTTATGGAACTACCATTTGGGATTTAGTTTCCAGTCTGCAAGCAGTAATGACAGAAACTCAAGACAGGTCAGGTTACTACAGCTTAGCTATCAGACCCCTTGAAAATATACTGTACCACCTTTAGAAAAACAAGCTTCTAATAAACATAAGAAGCAAATTCCAGTCTCTAATTAAGAATTCTCTTATCTTGTAGCCCTGGTTCCCAGGCTACTGAGATGACTTTGAGAAAGCTGTCTTTAAGGGTCTCCCCTTTATGCTGTCCAGAATTCTGCAGGCTGTATGGCTCATTATATGCTTCTTGTAATACTGATTTGTCTCTGCCATGAGCTGTCTCTGCTGCCTGAGTGCAGGAATGTCTCACATTAAATTAAAGGGCCAGAAGCACAGGACATTTCAAGAAGGACAAAGAGGTGGCAAAGCTCACTGATTCTGCAGGGAAATTGCTTTCTTGAGGAGAGTGTTTCATGTATTCAGGAGGTCTGGAAGACGTACTTTCTGGGAGAAGGTGGCTCAGTGCTGATAGGGGTGCTAATATAAACTGTATATGAGACTATTGTTATCATTTTAAATTAAAGAGATATACAGTCAATCCTTCAGCCTTTCTGTTCCCCCAAAGTCAGTATTTTACTGTTTTTAAAGCTTTGTGTTGACACAGTGCCGACCAAAGGCAAACACTACAAAATACAAGCACAGACCCAGCATGTCACTTTGCAAAACAAAAATAGAATGGGGAAGAAGTGCTATGATGTCATGCAAAACATCTCTAGGCCTAATTTAAAAAAAAAAAGACAGTTTTATATGGAATGGATTGCCCTTAACCTAGAAAAAGAAATACATTCAGAGAACTGGAAGAAAAACAGTGCCATACACTATTACATAAAAAAATGCCTTAGATAAACTGTAGCATTCCATAAATGATTGAATTCAAATTGAACGAAGAACTGCAAACACCTGAACACTGAAAATTACTGTCTTTTGTTACAATCCATAAGAAAATAGCCTAAAACTGGAGGCAGAATTTTTTTGAAACTATGATATTTTGGAACTTTGCTTAAAATATTTAGCCACAAACAGAGAACAGGAGTGGTGTACTTGAGATGAAGGAGTTGTGGGGCACTGGACTACAAAACACACAGGGCCACAAAATGATCTGTGATTAGCACAAAGCAGTAGAACAGCCTTTGATAATCAAGCCTCAGAACACTATCAGACTAAGAGAGAGCTGCTCTTGTCAGTAACAACTTTATTAAGCAAACCATTGACATTTCCCCATATCTAAACAGAAAAAAAAAAAACCCAAAACCACAAATGAACAAAAACAAAAAAAAAAAAAAAGAAAAACATAAAAAACCACACACAACCAACAGACAACCTTTTTATTGAGTATGCCTTTCCTTTTGAAGAGCAAATTTTCAAACAGCATGGGGCAGCCTAAATAGTACCACTATAAGCCTAGTGCAGACTTGCAGTGAATTCAGGAAAAGAATTTTCCATTTACATTGCAGTTGGTCTCACTAGGCCAAGTTTACAGAGATCACATCCCTACAAACGTAGTCAAGTTGAAAACAATGGCCCTGTTCACACAAGTCCAATTTTGTACAAGTAATGTGGTAGGAAGGAAGGTGTCCAGGATACAGTGCTATTGATAACTTCTGTGGCACAAAATCACCTCAGCAAAAAAGAATCAGGCTGCATGTGCTAAAGGTTAAAAAAGAGGAAAATATACTTTACTGTATAACAGACAAACTAGAGTGACTTTTTATATTTCCTTATCACACAACCCCCAAAATATGGAAAAATTCACTCAGCAGTTCCAATCATCCATCCAGCATGAAAATAAGTGTTTCATAATAATTTGCGATGGTTCTGAAACAATAAAGAAAACATGCAAATTACACCAATACAATAAAGACTTGATTATGCAACTGTTTTGCCTCCTTCACTGCAGCAATAAGCAAGCAAATAGAGACTGAATTGAACACAATTTATACTGCAAAAGAATATTCACTTGTGTTACTGCTTCAGCTACTTAAAAGAAATAATTTTGGTAAATCATTATCATTAGGAGACCCTATTTAAGGTTTATATCAACGATTTTGAGACTAATTTCATCATGCTTGTGCTCCACTTCCAGATTTTCAAGACACAATTGCTTTGCTCTCAAAAGACAGCAAAATACTTTTTACAAAATATGTTCAATAAATTTTTAAGAGTGTCAGCATTCCATTTTTGAGGATTAGTATCTTGAAATTATCATTCCTAAGTATTTCTACATGAGACTACCTACACATATTAGAATTTATAAGCCTTTCTTTAACCTCATTACAGTCAATGGAAGTTAAGTACAGGCTTAAATATATTCTGCTATTTTTCATCCTGAACCAGGATATTCCATTGTATTTTAGACTAAGAAAGAGCAACACTGAAAGCTATGTATCAGGCAGCTTTCAGAGTACATATACAAGATATGCTATACAAATCATGGCACTATGCTAATAAAATCAGTTATTTCTTTTCTCATGCTGTTGTAAGACACCAACAGTGTTGTTTTTGGGGTTGATCAGAAGAAAAAGACTCCTTTTATTCAGCTACACAAAATCTAAATTTAAGAGAATGTTTCTCTTTCCTGGTTTCTTCTCAGAGCAATGGACTTTCTCACACCACTGTGGATGAGAATCCACATTTAAAATTTGGTTAATTAATGGTGCTAGAAGCAGCATTAACTCATCCTCCAGCCCCTATGAGCTGTGTCAGAAGGGGTCACAGAGTACTGGTGCTGGCCAGCAGCCAGTGACAGCATGGCGAGCAGCCAGCCATTCTGCTATGAACTGGAGGGGGTTCCTGAGGGAATTTTAAAGTTTTTCTGTATTTCCACCTTTATTGCAGCTCAAGATCTCCTGCAGAGTTTGCATGTACAGCTTATGGATACTAAAGGCTATGCTTTTATTTCACTGAATGCTTTCATAAAGAAACCAAATCAACAGTAAGATTTTTATACAGCTTCAGGAAGCTTAGGTGCGTGAACTTCTTTTGGCCACATCACATCCACATCTAAGACCTTGCAGAATTGAAAGTTTAAGGTAATTTATACTTTCCTCACAAGCTGAGAAAAACAAATATAGGAATTAGTAATACTATCTTGTCTAAATTCTCTATTTAGGAGGAAAATAATCTTCTTTGTTACAGTTTCCTGTACTTTAACATTCTTACCAATGAATTACCGGATTTGGTCCTGAAACATTCTGCAGCAAGATTTGGAAAATTTGTACATACCTTATGAAATGAAACCAAGTTACACATGGCTTCTGAGAAAATAAAATAATTAAAGCTTGTATAGAATCAAAAGAGGCAGTATAGGTTATGGAGAAAAAAAATGCACCTCGGCATACTACAACAGTAGGCAATATCACCAACACATCATTTTCTCATACACGTTTATAAAGGTCCATACATAGAAGCACCTGCCCACAAATGCACAACACACAAATCCACAGTTCTTTGGGAAATGGACTTTGTATAATCTGATAGAAAAACTTTACTGCAGCATGCTTGAAAATAGATTGAAAATTATTGCCCCACTTTGAACATTTCCTGAAATGCACTGTAATATCAGTACAAAGATGACTGCATCAATCAGGTATCTTCAGATGCTTCATTTGATTTTTCAGAGAGATGAGAAAGCAACAAAGTGACTAGACCAAGCAATTCCAGGTACTTATAGCACATTAATCAATTTGAAATGAACTCCTTTTGTCTGCTGCTGCAATGGTTTAGAAGATATTTCCTAAACAAATAGATAATACTTTCTTTTCTATTACAAGTGATCAAACTCTGAGACTTATATAAGAATTTTTTTTAAAACCCACAACACAATACTAGTGGTTTTCTTTTTTTTTATTAAAGAGCATGCTTACAATTGTGAAATCATGGTTACAGAAGTTCAAATAAAGCTTATTTTTTAAATTCTATCTGACCTTGGATTTGACAAAATTGTATATGGGTCAAGATTATGAAAGGGCTTTCATTACATGAAGTTATCTAAGTATTGTTCAGACTGGTTTTCAGGATGAAATACTAGCTGAAGTTTGTATTTACTTCATGCGCAATCACTTTAACCTTGCTATTTGCACAGCAGATGTCTTCTTCACAAGACTACAGAAGCTATTGACTATAAATCTTGATAAGATAAGCTGTTCATTCCTTCCTTGTCAGAGCACTCTAAAAAGTAGCATAAAGGAAAACAATTACTGAACCGAGGCAAATAGCAACCGTTGATCCTAGAGTTCTTATGGGGTCTTCTATACAGCAGCTTCTGACCAAGGCAAACCAGCAGAATTAGAATCCTTGTAGGAAAGTCATTATACAGAATTTAACTCATTTGTGACATTTAATTCATATGAACACCAAGACTGCAGTTACAATTTTTCTAATTGCCACTATTCCTGAAATCTCAATAGTTAAAAGAAGATTAAATAAGCATAGTAATTCAGCTACTTCCTTTATCCTTGCATCTTAGCCATTCAGTCAACAGTGACACAATGTGTGGTTATAGCAGGAATGGAAAAGCTTATATTCCCCATCCTAGTGGGGAAGAGAGTGGCCAAGGCTGCCAACACAACAGTTTAAATTAACAAAAGCCTCCACTAAGTGCTTTCCACTATCTCTGGAAATAGTTTTGGAAAGCAGGTTCCATCCATTTTTCTGGTTTAGTGATTAAAAAAGTTTGTTCCACTTACAAAAACAACATCAAATCAACATAAGAAAGGCTGAGGACCACAGCTTCCTATTAAGAGCAGAAAGGTAAGAAAAATACACAGCCATTGATTTCTTGGCCATGTGTGTCTTCACCAATAATGGTTAAAAAAAAACCAACTGGATAAGGTGAACTGCCCTGTGGAGAAGGGAAGATTGTTCCTTCATTGGAGAGCTATTAACATGTTCTACGAAAAGTTTCTAATTCAACCCAAAAAGTTTGGCATTTTTGAATTGAAATTAGTGGCCTTCAGAGAACTCACTGTAAGGACAAAAATATTATCTTTTTAATCTCTCTCCATAAGGTGAAACAAAAAAACACCACTCCTGTTATTTCAATTGTCTTCTACAAATGAACTTTCTTGAAATACAAACCTGATTCTGCTTTTAGTTACATGATGCTAATGAGCTAATTAACAGCCAGGTTATTTCTTATTGACTTTCTGTGGGCTAACAACTCATTGATGCTAAGCAGCAAAAGATGCATTATGACTGAAGTCTTTTTTTTAGATAGATAGGATTCCATGCTTTGACGTAAAATATTCTACAGCCTGTAGGCATCTGGGAATCTCAGAACAAACAGGAAAGTTATCTGCAACCCTACCTTCAAAGATGACTTATTGGATGAAATAAAAAATAATTGGCAAACCACACAAGAATGCTGTAAGATAGTCCCATCTTTAAAGCACATGTGCAAAGGGGCAGGCCTCAAGAAACAACAGTAGCATTACTATACATAAATTAGTCAGATAATCTGTATATGCTCAGCCCAATAAACTGGATTTACTCAATTCAAACAGGATTCTGCAGTGGTAAGACCATAGTCACTATTTGCATGCTGCAGTGCATCCTCCTTTGCCTGTATGCTGTTGTTAAATCTTTCTGAAAAGCAGAGATTCCCTACTGCACTTTCTGAATTAAATGAAACAGAAATTGCAAAGGTATACAACCCTTTAATATTTAATTAGCTTTCCAATCAAGGAGTAAAACCAAGCAAGATTATATGACTGATTATACTGATTATATGACTGATCCATTTGGATTGTTCTTTGTCACATTATTCTTCTCCAAGTGACTGCAGAGACTTAACACAAGTAATGAGGAGAGCTATCCTTTGGTTGCTTAGAATCAGTTTAACACATTTGCTGGTGATTTTCTTGGCTTCCCCGTCAGCCTTGCCTAATTTCTTTTCAGCAAACTAATACCCAGTTATTTTTGCCAAGTCTTGAAGCTTTTAGTTCAGTTAGAAAAGTATGATCTATCTGTTTTCAGAGGCCGAGAATCCCCAATTTTCCATATCCTCCCATGAGTGGCAGACCCTGCTATTTGAGCACCATAACCCCAGTGTTCTTTCATAACTGCCACGCAGTAAATAAATTGTTTTAGGTCGTTTCAAAGTAACCTCTTGTGTGGAAGAAAAGAAAATAGTCGTAAGATCAGATATGCAACCTTGTGAGGATGGCAAGTTGCATGGTGACAAGGTGGGTGAGCTGTAGAGTTAAGTCTGTAACTGGGAAGCATTTCAATAGCCCTAGAAGCAGCAAACAATAAATGTGATGGTGCACAGGAAATTCATGATGCAGACCTATTTGCAGGAGAACATGCAGAGAGTGATTACTGTCTTACAGCAAACATGACATAATATTATGTTTAAAAGAGGCAAATTTCAAACTAAGTTCAACATAATCTATCCATCCTTTTTAGCAAAATATCCTTGCACCTTAGGAAACAATCTCATTGCTAGAAAGCCGCAGATGTTGTTTCTGTTTCTCAGTAAGTCAGGTGCATTTCCTATAGCCTTGTGGGACACTGCATCCTCCTACAGTTTTGTAATATAACACAGGCCTGTTACCTCTTAACACACACAAAATTGTATTATCCAGATGCATCAGCCTTCCAGACTCTAAATTTGCTCAAATACAGTAACTACCAACTTTTAATTTTGGTTTGCACAAGAAATTCTGATACATATAGCAGCTACATCTGCACATATATCCCAGCTCAATTCCCACAAGAACTATTTTGGGACCTTTAATCAGAGATTGAATTACTTGTCTTGCTTGTTGTGGGCACAATATACAGACTTTTTCCAGAAAAGCATTGTTAAATAAGATCTATGTGCTTCAGAAAGACATCCTGTCTTTCTGTTGGAGCTTTCTACAATGTCCAGTTCTATACTCCAACACACAAATCTAATGCAAAACCCAGAAAGTAGACTGAAAAATTCCTACTTCTAGGGAATGTCTGCCTCCATTGCAATCCCTTATTCTTGCTTTCTTACAATATGCAAATCACCTCGCATATCGTAACCTACTTTTTACTCACAGGAGAGGAGGGAAAACTTCAACCCCACAATTCTACTTTAGGAGAATAACAGGACAAAATTCAGTTTAGCAACACAGAAGAAAAAAAAAATGGGAAGAAAAAGAGAAGCAATTGAAAAGATAACAGAGATCTAGAAGTCCTTGAACACCTAAATTTTTCCCTGCTATGCCTGGTTCATATCTCCAGCTTCCAGTCTGTCAAGTCTGAGAATAACTGCTGTGACTGGAATCTGCTAAAGAAAATAGGATGCTATGAGCAGCCATGTTTAATTCAACAGTGGGAAGTTCACATTAGCAATAAACAGGGAAGTATCAGAAGTCTTGGCAAAAGCCAAGTACAGCATCACTTCTCTGCTCTGTACTTATGTGGTCCTTTTTACTGGCTGTCTTTACAACAGAGCAGAGACATTCAGGACTTCTACATAAGGATTCTTAGGTATGCTAATGAAATCCCATGTGATTCCACCTGTCCAGAATAAGAATGCCTAATTCTGCTTCAGATGTTCTGCCTCTAAAGCTTTGATTCACAATTTCACAGAAACATGGATGCAGACATGGAGAGCTTGATGGACTGAAAAAATGCCTCTCAATGTCAACTTCTGCTTTGGTGGCAGTAAATCTAGAAAGGAGTACCAAAATAGTCCACTATCTGTTCTGCAGTCATGAAAGAGATGGAATGAAAATAATTTTGGATTAGCTACAATATTAGGACTGAAATTATTCCTGAAGATCATATGGTATCAGAGGTTAAAAGCCCAAACCTGAGTAGAACAACTGAGTAGAATGGTTTTTTACCTGTCAGCATGGAAATATGTAGAAACAAGAAGCCACATGCTGTTTTTTTTTTTCACAGTACATGCCACTAAAACAGACACTATTTTTGATTAGAGGGGGATGTGAAAATCAGTTAATTTCAATTAGCTAAGAGAAGGCCAACCATGGAAATACCACAGAAGTTAGAATATGATAGTAAGAATCATAAGAAAGAAAGTTTAAGAAGGAGTTAAACCTGAATCAACTAGAAAAATCATCAATGGTAAGAATGTACTGAAAACAAACAAACCAAAAGAAAAAAGTGTGGCATTTATTTCTTTCAGGGAGATAACATCTGTATGATCAAAAGGGGTTGAATAATCAGTAAGATTAGATTTTATTACAATCCAAAATGAAAGAGGTTATCCATGCTTGGAGATCTAGAATCACTTTTTGATGAACGAGAATAAGTTGTTTGCCCAATTAAGTCACACAATCCAGCACTAAGCTTATGAAATAAGCAATCTCATACAGTAAACAATGTAAAATGCAAAATGCCACAAGACAGATTGACAGAATTAAAACTTTATGGCATTAGTCTAATGAAGAAGGTGCACAAGACCAAAATTTTCAGAAACTTGGAAGAAAAGCAAGCTCTTCAAGTCCAGGATAATGCCAAAAAACCCCAACAACTCTACGGGTCCTGTACTGTCCTATGGAAGTTGTTCAGAGAAAAGGCTCAGATCAGATGGATCAGCATCAGTACTCTCAGTAACCTGCAAAAAGACAAACATGCTCACCATTTTTGTATCCATCCATAACATTTTTAAAAATACATACTCTGCTAGAAACCAAGGAAGTTTACAGAAGCAGAAGCAAAGATGAAGCCTAAAGAAAAAGTGGTCAATACCAAATATTTATTTACACTGCATGTGGATAACAGCCAGGTTCTGATGAGTACATCTTGAAAAAAAATAGAGGAGTATACATCAAATACTGTCTCCCTCAGTGCACATGCTGACTGTTTCCTGGGACTGCTGCTGTTTGGCTCAGGCTTGAAACAATTATGTTTCATTACAAAAACAAGGCATTTTCGATGGGATGAGAAATAAAATGGTAAAGATGTTTTCCAATATCAAAATCACTACAAAGACACAATAAAGCAACCCTAGAGAGGAGCAGAACTGAACCAGTACCAATCAGCATAAGGCATACTCTGACAATATATCTGCCTCAGGAAACAAGAAAGATTTCATATATGTATTTTTAATTAATTCAAAGAAAATTTCCACTGTTAAGATAAAACATCATTCCATTTCACATCAATTAATTATTTCTTCATGCACTGTTATCAGGATGTGCTACCTTGTATTTCAAACTTTGAAAGTTAAGCCAAAAGTACAACAGCTGAGGTTAAAATGCACACTGCAAGGAAACTTTACTTAGCATGTAGGGAAGTTACACAATTGTGATATTCAGTGGCCTGGGAAAGGAAGATAGGAATAGCAATCTGCAGTTTTAAGTGACCAAACTAATTGGGAAGAGGAAGTCTGGAAAAGTGCACTACAAGGTCTATGTTCCATTATTCAAGTGAATAATAAAAACAACAACAGTCTTGGAATACAATGCAACTCTTCTAGACTTATACAGCAGTTTCTTAATATTAAAGGAGTATTTAGACATGAAACGAGGAGAGAATTAATTTAGTAGGAAATTAAAGGTAGCAGATTAACCAAAACTGAAAAATTAATGACAAAAGTAAAGGACAGGGGAGTAAGCAAGTCCAATGCACCTGTTACATTTTCAAGAACAGGTAACTTTCTTTTTAAAAATCTAATACTTAAAATTTGGATTTAAATTATTTTAGTTATCCCTTTTTCTTGCTTTTCATTTTTAAATGTTTTTTTGTGTTCTGCAGGACTTCAGCTGCTGGTTGCACAATTCTGGGCTCTATTCAGAAACAGAAAAACAATACCAATCACCCTGAAAGTGATTCATTGTTCTATGATTTTGCTTTCTTAAGCACCTCAGCTCCCATTAAAGCCAGCTGCATAAGGGATCACAGCAGTGGGCAGCAAGAAATTTGCAGGTCTCCTCAAGAGCTCCCTCTTTTTTGCTTTTTCTATTTTGTCTTTTCAATGTGTTCAAAAGAAGAAAGCATCAGAGATGTCTGGATTAAATCTTTTCTTGAACATTTTTCTTTTGAATTTTTTCCTCTTTTCATAGCTGGGAAACACAGGTGTTTTCACCTTGATTGGCATAAGAATTTCAGTTGCTTACAAACTATATGACATTAACAAATCATTCAATTATTCATTATTATTATCAAAAGTACAGCATCAGTGCTAGTTAAGGCATTTGGATGAAACAATCTGCAACTGGTATTTCTCTCATGTTAAGACACGAGATGCATGTCACGATGTATCCCTATGCATCTCACTATATACTGGACTCAGTACATAATTCACTGTGTATTTTGTGTATTTTAACTCTTTGACAAAGAATACTACATCCTTATGGTAGTATTAATGCAATCTGGCTTCTCTATTTTCCCTCCCAGGCCCAAGAAGAACCCAAAAAAAACCAGTAAGGCACTAAAACCAAGATTTCAAAAGCAGTTGAGACACTTGGACAGCTAAGGCTTGCTTCCATTGAAGTAAACAGTACAAACCATCAGGAGAAACTGGAAGGAAAATCAAAGTTTGTACCTTGTCACATGTGCAGTTCCCTTGGTAGAGAGCTTCCTATGTAAAAGAAGAATTCAATCTTAAATTCTTAAGAGGCATAATCGTTACTAAAGAAGAATCACTAAAGAAAAATGTCAGTTTTAGAAGATAGCCACTAGATGGAGCAATTTAATATTAAGATTCCATTTATGAAGATTCTTTTACCTTTCCCATTACCGATTGATTTTTTCCTTTTTATGCTAAGGATACTTAGAAATAGTGTGTCCTTGCATATTATGCAAGTAAAAGGAAAACTGCATATGAATAAACACTAACGTTTCTGTGTTTTGCCTACTGAAGCAAAGACTGGAACTGGTGGAAGGTAAAGTGCAATTCTAAACTACTTCTGTTAAACTGTTAATTTAATTAATCCACCAATCTACATTTCCTAATCTTGAGAAACACTAAGCATTAAGAAATATTAAGCAGTTTATCAGAATACTATGCTCTCTATTCACCAGACACCAGAACTTTTTGCCAGCAGAGATTATTCTATCCTACCCTGAACTTTAGCCTAACTACTATATAGTTAGAATTCTTCTATATTTTAGTATCAAACTCAGAATTAAGAATATTTTGTACTGACACAAAAGGAAAAGAGACTTGACCTCATTAGCTTGAGTCCCAATTTACATCAGTTGTATCTAAGATGGCTGTAGAACTACAGTGCCTTCTGTCAGTGTAAGACCAAAAGTTGAACCTATGTCTATTTATATTTCTAATGTTCTTTTCAAGCAACAATTTACAGTTGTTACTATCCAAAGTACCTCCTGATAACATCTATCTGTCCCTTGTGAAGGCGATATGTATGTTTAAAAACAGAACAATGGTGTTGTTGCTGAATGCAGCTCTGAGGCACCAAGAAAGTAAATCCTCAATGATTACATGGGTCTTACAATCCTTCTTTAATACTGGATTTGCTGGGAAAAGGGGAAGGAATAAACACAGTTAAGGACAGCCTGTGAACAGCAATCCCCAACTGGCCTCTGCTTTCTTCTTTTAAAAGACTTCTGTTATACCATACTTACAAAATATTCATATTTCTGATTGATAAGTATGATAATCTAAGCATCATGAATGGTCTACAGCATCTAAAGTCTGCAAACATCATAATAAAGTATACATTTTAATATCCTTCCTATTAATGAACTTTTCTAATGTTAAATCAACCTCTACCTGCATAGCAGGTGCAATTAGCAATGGTGAAAGTCCATGCTTTTAATGTCTAGATGTGGTGCTTTCTTCCAAGAACTGTTACTGTTATCTATCATGATTAATGATAAACAAAATCCAAACACTAGGCTGTTTATACAACTATTAAGGCAATTGTGCATTTCTCTCTTAGAGAAGTCAGCCATGGTTCTAAGGTTTCTGAAGATCTATCATTGATATATCCCCATCATCTCCCTTATCCCCCCACTATCTCCCTTATCTCAATCAAACAGTCATTAAGGACATTGCTGTTCAATGGTTTACTAGATGGACCTCAGAATGAAGAGAAAGCATATAGGACAGGAGGAGGATAAGCCTTATTATTTTGTTTTGAGATTATTACACTTCATTTTTATGCCTTGCTCCATCGCTGCACTACTTCCAGGGGGGAAGAGGGGTGTATGCAGGCAAGAGAAGAAAGCAAAGAACAAGCCAAGAATGAGCATGCTGCATTAGCTGGAGACACTTCTGGCATTTGTGTAAAAGCTGCCTTCATTAAAGCTGACATGTTAGCACTGCAGCACACAAAAACATAAATGAACATAACATCCACATAATCACATTTCAAATATCAAACCAATATACTTCAGACCTCCCCTCTGTTAAGTCCACCTCAGTGATTGCCTCTGGCTGACTGCTCCTTGACAGGGTAGTGACAGAAAACAGATCAAGGCTCCAAAACATTTTCACCCACATTTTCCAGTGGCTTCTACGCTCATTTTTCTTGTAAAGAACAAACAAGTTCACGAACTGCAAACTACCTACTAGAAAAATCAATTTGAAAGTGTTTTAGATTTCATTATGTGATGATAATAAACAATTCAAAGCTGAGACCAGACTGACAGCATGGGATTTCAGCGAATCCATTTCAAGCAACTTAACCCAAACTGATTCAGCTTAGTCCTTGAGACCTCCAGTGTTTGCCTAGAACATAAAACCCATGACATAAAATCCTCACAAGAAAACACTTTATACTTTAAGAAAACACTGGCACGTATGTATCTAAGCATATTAAGAGAAGCACAAAAATTTCATTAATCTCTCAAATGCCAAATCACTTCACTTTCCAGTCAGAAGAGTCACTCCACAAGTAACTTTGTAACTAGGCTTCAGTACAGAAATCTAACCTAAGAAATCTCACCTAAGCCTTTCTACTTTGTGGCTTTTTTTCAGAAAACATGAAAACGCCAGCAGATGCTTTCACACAAGAGAAAGCGCCTTTGAAGAACTTGAAATGTGTGGAAATTACAGTTAGTTAAAAAGGTATATCCCAAATGTGATAAGTGTGATTAACTTCCCTGCTCACTCGTGTTATAACCATCCCTCTCCAGGGATGGGGGAGAAAGAAGAAAGAAAAAGAAGAAAGAAAAAGAAGAAAAAAAAAGAAGAAAAAAAAGAAGAGAGAGAGAGAGAGAGAGAGAGAGAGAGAGGGGGATTAGTCTTACTTCCCCTTATGCTTGAATAACACTTAATTAAGGGGAATACACTGTAACAAGCCATAACAACCACAGGGTTCATAAGCAGAACATAAATGAAAGCAATGTAAAGTTGCACTAAATTACATGACAGCCTAAGAATAAAAAAAAATTGAAGGTGAGGGATATAAGACAAGGAAGAGTGAGGGGAAAGTTCTAACATATTTGGTATCAGAACTTTTTGGAATGTTTTTCTCTTTATACTGTTTGATGCAATTGTCATTTTCGCAGAAAGTTTTTAAGCTCTCTTCTCTCCTGGGGATGTCCGTCCCAGCAGAGCAAGAATGCAATTAGAGCTAGCTACAAACCTGCCAGGTAACTCTTGTTCTAAGTGTTCATTAGATGAACATAGATCTGCCCTTTTAATTCAGAGACATTGCCTACTAAGTACAAGTTAATAACTGCTTAGGACTTCAGTCCCTGACAGAGTTACATATGCAGGCTACTGTCTCTGAGAAGAGATAAAGACATGGAGGAAAAAAACCAGCCATCAAGTTAATCATGACCAGAAATCATTACCACCTAAGACTCAGTGTCTGATGAAGTCTGTTTCAGGACTATTCAACGTAGTTATGTGTCCACAAACATATTAGAGCTAAGAAAACACTGATGTATAGATGCTGTATCACCAGACACGTCATACAAAGGACTTACTTCCTGGTTTTGTCAGTCTTTGCTGCAGATTTCAAAACAGCAAGTTCAAATTGGTTGAGGACAACCAGAAGTTCACAAGTCACACACATCAACTTCCACAACACGAGGTGAGACAAGTCTGTGGATAGCATGGTGCAGAAGAAAATGGACACAATCTTCTGACTTCTTTATACCCTGCTGTAAGCTGCTAGCAAATCTGCAGTCTCATATTTCTGGAAGCAACAGACTGCCCATAGGCAGGTCAAACCCCATATCACAAACATGCAAGAGACATCCCTGCAGCAGCCTTTCAAGCACAGATCTCTTTTGCAGATTTCTCTGGGTAAGCCATGTCTGAGTCATCCCTTGCAATACATTTCCCTTTCCTCCAAATGCAGACTGGGATTTCAGCTGAAGTTGTAAAACTCTTTTTAATTTGAAAAGCTTTTTGGAGGAACTTGATTTACCTAGAATCATAGGAAGTTGCACACCTTACTGATGCACAAGAAGTCCTTCAATTATCTCCTGAGCCTGAATTTTCTGATGTTTATTCATAACAACTTTAGGTCACAGCCAGCCACCTACATTCCTTCAGGAAATCAGCCTTCTTCATAACAGGATGACATATTTGTCATCTTGCCTTGTTTTTGTAACAAACTAACATATTTTCCCCTAGTCACCATTTGAAGTAATGTGCTTGCAATTTACAGAAATAAACCAATGAGACCAGGAACTAGCCAGAGATATAGCTACCTTGTTTGGACTGATTTTTTATGTACATTGTTGAAAATAAGGTCTTGATGTTACCAGTGCTGCACCAGGCCCTATTCACTTCAGTAGAGTCAATGAAAGCACAAGAGTCCATCTGGGCAGTTCATTTACAGAAACAACATCAAGTATAATAAGCTGGATCCTACAATCAAGATTAATTAGAATCACTGAGACTTAGCATAGGTGTAGAGATCAATAATGTTGATCCACTTGTGGGCTCATAGCCTTAATGTAAAGACATAATGCATTTGTTATTACTTCAAATAATCCAAGTTGATGTCCTCTAGGGAAATGAGGTCTGATCTTAACAGCTGGCTGTGCACAGGTAGGGCTTTCCTCTCCTCAAGGTACCAGTGACATTAGCTGGCATAAGGCAGACTTCTCCTCATAAGAGAAGGATAGAAAAGAAAAACAGCAGGCCATAAGGAACAGGAATGAACCTCCTTCCCCTGGAGCAGTCTTTTATCACTGACTGAAAGTCTTCCCAGGGTCCAGAATTAATAAAACAGATAGTAAGATAAAGTTTGTTGCACTCCACACCTCATAAAATATGCCTACACTTAGCCCTGGGTAATAGTATGTAAACATAGAAGACAAATTTTAAGCAGAAACTGTGCAGCAATTGCTAGGAGGGTTATGATTACATCACAGTAATCCACACAGAAGTTGTAAGATTAGTTGTGTAATTAAAAGAGTAATAAAGGAATAGTTTAAGTATACAAGAAATTTGCAAGCACCACAAGAGCTAAATAAATGTAGGAAATCATTTTAGTGTTCTGTTTGTGACGTGCCATAAACTCATCCCCTTCACTGGCACTGGTACATCAACATGCTCTTATGCTCTCAGGAGCCTTTTCTTACATGGATTTCCCTTTGAGAAATCTGAGTGAAAGGCAGGTAATTAACTCCTGAGAAGTGCTATGAAAGAAGTGAGCTTTCAAAAAACCAAAATTATCCACACTTTTAATTTTTTTTCAATTTTTTATTTTCTCCTTTATGGCATTTTCTTTAATAAACACCAGGAAATTGTTGATCTAAGAAACATTATTATATACACTGATATTTTGTCTCAAGTTTTAACCTGACCTAGACATATTTATTCCTAAATCTATTGGAAAATGTAATATTGGAAGCTTTATAAAACAAAGATTACTCCTATTCCCACAATTATTTGTGAAGCAAAACAGGAAGATGGAAAGTACTATTCTTCATTAATATGCTATTTTTTCAACACCGTTGGGCTGAAGTAAACAAATAAAGAAGGCAAAGATGTATACATTCTCCATCTCATTTTTCTGTGACACATAGTTCCAGAATTTTGTTTTTAAAAGATTCAACTTAGAGGGTTAACTATGCAAGAGTAACATTGCTTTGTCTAGAAGTCAGGGACAATTAATGGTTACATTATTGAAAATCTGTTGTGGTGGTGGTAGTGGTTTGAGGTTGTTTTAACTAATGTTAGGGCTACATTTGTTTTATATAGTTAGTTGTCTTTATTCCGAAGTGAAAGAACTTAAATTCTATCCCAAAGTTGACTTGAAGTATGAATTTTAGCATTCCTGCTTTATGAGACAAGGATTTCCTTTAACAGGTATCAATATTACTTGCAAAATCAAATAACCTTTACCCCACCCCATTAACAAGGTCACTAATTCTTAGAGCTTGTTCTGTGCTTAAAAAGGTGGTGAGCTGGCCTACTATTGCTCTGCCCCACTCATCTGTTAAGAGCATATGTAGCATCACATCCAATTTCTTTTTTCCAAGAGTTTAAATTTGCCCATATCTAGGCACATCTCTACATTGTTGTCCCTGTAGACCTACATGACTAATTTAAACAAGCAAGATTAACCAAAAACCTAAAAACGAAATTACACTTTTTTCCTGGTAGTGTTTTACCAGTAGTAAGTATAAGCATATAATTAACACCAATTATCTGGTGCTCTTCACATGTCAATCCTCATTTCTATATGCATCACTAAGTGAAAGTAACTCTTTCTTAGGTGATACATTGGACTAGTTAAAACTATCCTAAAAATACCCTTGATTTTGCTTACAGTATCCCAAACATTTACATAGTGTTCTGTACTGTGCTTAAGGGCCCACAAGGTGTGTTTTGTACCAGGAACACTGAAAGTCTCAGCTATTCATTTTTCCAGGTCTTTGTGACAAAACTTTAATAACACAACACGAAGAAAAGAAACAATTAAAGGGCTTAGCCAATAGTATTGACATCCATTTCATTCAGTTTGCTTTTCTAGCTTGCTAATTGACTGCAGGGATGAGCTAACAGAATAATGGCTGAAGAGATTGCATTCAGATATTTTAAGGCATAGGCTGAACTCAGGATTCCATATAATGCTAAATTCTCAGAGTTACGTACTTAACTGCCTTCTATTTTGGGACTCATTTGGAATGTTCCCTCTTGCTCAGTAATTCACTGTCACAGCACTTAAATGCAGAGCTACAGTTGTTCAGGACTGCCTTGTACTTTCCAGACTCTAAAGGAAGAATTATAAAGGATCAGAGCTTTAGCTAAGCTAATATTGTTTTACCAGACCAGTTTCTCTTTAGATTCCTGTGCCACTACACTTCCATCAAAGAATCTAGGACTGTGTCCTCCCAAGCTGTGCAAGTAACATTTGGAATACAAAAAAAGATTACATGCCTTGTCTTGACAGGAGTAATAATATGCTCTAGGCTACACTCAATAGGCAGGCTAGGCTAAGCATGAACCAAAGCCAGCTGCCTGTTTTAGAGAGAACCTCAAAGCTTCACTAACTTTGCTGACACCCACTCATATATCTATGAATTTTCTCTGGTGCACAATCTGTGTTTCCCTCTGACCACATCTTGTAAACGAGACATGCAAGCACGTTGATTCTTTTTCCTTTGCAAAGGGACCAGGCAAGGTGAGCTGCAGTAATGGACCACATAGGTGCTGACAAGTATATGAAGTCACTAAGTCACAGTAATCCAGTGATTTCTGATTACTTCATTATATCCTTCAACATCTATTCTCAAAACCAGTTCAAATGAAGTTTAAACATTAGGAATCATTCTATCACGGTCAAAATGAGAAATTATTATATAAAAGCCTTTCTTTCCCCATCCCACCCATCCTGTTTGTACGCACTGTGTGCCACAAGTCATGTCATGGCTGTGGACATGGGCCCGGGGAAACAGCACTAATTCATCCCACTGACACTGAAGCTGGGCTAGCACACATCTCATTGGACAAGAGCCTTTCCAAAATAGTGACTTTTACACAATCAGCAAGTTTTCCTCTGAGCCTGTAATTGCCTGGCCACACAGCACAGAAATTAAGCCACTGGCTTCACGTGGACTAAGTCTAGTCATAAATTTGTGTATGTGAAAGATTATGAACTGTATCAAACAGCTACTTACATGTAAGCCAGTGAAAATGTAATTTCAGTAAATATGTGCATTGTTACTGTAGAACTATCTTAATATTTCTTTTATGTGAAACTGTGTGCATATGTTCATAAATTCTTTTCTACTGCATGATAGTACCTCAGATTGCCAGGCTTGTTTGGTGCTCAACAGTGGAAGTATAAGTACACTTAAAATGCTTCAAATTTCCTAGGAATAGTAGTGATAATTTAATGCTGACTTCTGCCATTCCTAGTTCCTCAAGAAAACAAAACAAGCCAACGCTCCAAAGTTTAACTTGCATTCCTAGAGCAAACAGACTACTATTGGTCTGTAGCCATACAGAGATGCAGTAGCATATACAGAGCAAATATATGCAGTAGCATATACAGAGCATCATGCTGATGATGCTTGCATGAAGATGAATCTATTGAAAATGTCTCAGCTTATAAATTTTACATGAACTGCATAGAGGAAAAAAAATACAAAAAAGAACAAAAAACAAACCACCAAACAGCTATAATTGCTTCCACAGAGCATTTTGCATTAGTCCAATCAGCCGAACGTAGCATCAAATATTAGGGTGAAATGAGAAAGTGCATGGGTACAGAGTCGACAACAGAAAGCACACGTTTAATGGATAGGTGAAGAAAACCACCAACCCTCGGCACAGGCAGGAAGCTGAAAAGAAACAGTCTTGTGACATGGTGCCACGAGGAAAGAGAAACCATTTCCTCCTAGACACTCTAACCGATTTTGAAGCTCTGAGAAGCTTATTACTCTGAAGATTAACTGAACAGTGCCAACCCCCCAAACAAACTCACCAAGCATCCCAAGTACAAATGTTTAGCCTTTTAAACTGTTAAAAACGGCATTTACAGCCCCCACTCACCACAACCTCCTGGGCCACTGCTCCAGGTTCCCAGGGCGGCAGGTGGCTGCTTGAGACAAGCGTGAACTCTCCTTCCTGAGCTACCTGCCTTCGCTACCCAACAAACTGAGGGCTTCAGCTGTCTCCTGGGCCCGGGAGAGCCGGGTCCCTGCAGTCCCCAACACCAGGAATGTGCCACACGCTCCCAAACCCCACCACCACTGGAGAAAACGACATGATTCCCAGAGCTGGAGCCTAACGGACGGGGAAGGGCAACGAGCAGAGCATGCAAGGAGAGAGGGGCGAGGCGGCCGCGGGGCTGAGGGCAGTGAGGGAACCAGGGGCTGAGGGGAGTGAGGGGAGTGAGGGGAGCAAGTGGCTGAGAGGAGCGAGTGGCTGAAGGGCCTCGCGCCCGCCTTCCCGCGCTCGGCGCCTCGCGCCGCTCGGCCCGCGCGGGGCAGGTGGGGCGGGGGGCGCGCGCCGCTCTCCGTCTCCGAGAAAGCCCGCTCTTCCTCCCCGCTCAGTCACGTGCTCCGGGAGCCGCAAAGCGGTGACGCCTTTACGACAGGGTGACAGCCAAATGGTGCGACATCGTCGGCGGCCGCAGGCGCAGCAGCCGCGGCGGCCCCAGCGCTGCCAGGGCCGAGCGCCGCGCCCGGGCGGGGAGCGCACGGCGGGCACCGCACGGCGGGGAACGCACCGCGCCGCTCCGCGCCGCTCCGAGCGCGCCGCGCCGCACCGCGGGGAGCGTGCCGCTCCGCGCCGCCCCGCGGGGAACGCGCCGCTCCGCGCCCCACAGCCCACCGCGACCCCCATGAGAGTAGAGGGGTCGGCGGCGGCCCCCCCGCGCACCCCCGCCCGCCTGCCCGAGCACGGAGCGCTCCCCCCGCCCCCGATGCGCCCTTAGTCCCGGCCCCGGACCCGCCTCCCTCGCTCCCCTCCCCGCCGGCGGCGGCGGCAGCGGCAGCAGCGCTCAGGTGCGGACTTCAAACCCCGGCGAAATGGCGTCCAACGCGGCCGAGAGGGAGATCCTCTTCACCGAGCTGCAGGTAAGCGGCGAGGGGCGCCGCCCCAGCCCCGCTCCCCTCCCCTCCTTTCCTGGCGGGGAGGACGGAGGAGCCGCCGCGCCCCGCCGCCCCCCGCCGCCCCCTGCCCGCCGCTCGGCGCGGGACGCCCACCCCAGCCCAGCCCGGGCCGGGGGGCCGGCGGAAGCCCGTGCCCACCCCGGGCCTCTTCCCGCTGCTCTCCCCCGGGAGCGGAGGCGCCGCCGCCCGGTCACGGCCACACCCCGCCGCCGGCCGCGACCCGCTTTTGTCTGCGCTCGGCTCCCTCCTTCCCCCGCCGAGCGGCCGTGTCCCTCCGGCGGGGCCTGCCCGGGCCGCGCCCCCGTCCCCGCCGCGGCCCCGCCGGGATCTCCGTCCGCCCGCCCCAAGGCTGCCCGCGCCCGGAGTCCCTACCGGGGCCGGAGCTCTCGCCCTCCCCCCCGCCCGGGGCACGGCGCTCGTCCGGGCCGGGCCCAGAGGGCTCCCGGTGGCCACCCCACGCCCGCGTCAGGGTCAGGCAAAGAGCCTCTCTCTCCTCTGGACACGGCACCGCGCAGGAGCCGAGCAGCTTCCTTCTTGTAGGCCTTGAACGATGAGCTTGAGAAGAGGAGAAAATGGTGCGATCGACTTGATTTGTCACACGGCAAGGGTTCTTGTCACTACGAAAAAACAATCCCAAAAGACCCCGCAACACTGTTAAAGGTTGAAAGCTCAAGGCTTAGAGGTTTCCATCGCTGTAATTTGACCGGGTATGGTTGCCTGTGCAACTGTTACTTTTCTTCTTGCCAGCTGCAAGGTTAGATGCAATTCCGGAGCTTCACTTTTGTGCTCTTATCTTTAAATGTCAGCACAACCTGCTACCTCTTCAGCTTCCTTGTTCTGAAGAAAGCTTGCTTTTCTTTTTTTTTTTTTTATTTTAATTATACATCACTTAATCCGTGCAAATTGTTATGTTTACCCAGGCAAAGAATGTGTCTCTCAATTTATTAGTTGGACAATGAACCAAAGTAAGAAGTCCATAAATGGAAAGTACTGAATTTAATGGTCAAATAAAAATTAGAAAGGCATGTCTTAAAAAAAAGTAGTTTTATTTATGTAATGCTGTTAAGTTCTCCTGTAGTTCTGAATCTTAGAGGTGTGCTCACTTGAATAGCAAAGGAAGAGAAGGCACAACAGATGCAGGAGTCTACTTAATATTGTAGCACATGAGATGGCTGAAGGCTAAGAATCCATCTAAAATGCTGAACTTTAATCAGTGGCTCCTAAGTGCCTAGGAAGAATCAGTATGTTAATACAAACTTGATACAATGATATATTCGCTTGTAAACTTGTTTGAAGTGGAGAGCTGTGTGAATAACTAACCATAGCAGTACTTCAAGTAGGCTAAATGGAAGCAGCATTTCTGTAGAAGTACCCAAAGCAGGATTCCAATTACTTTAAACAGAAATGAGTGGAGATTTTTCTTTGGGGGCATTGGAAATGTCGGTTTTGTTTTTGTTTTGTTACTTTTTTTCTTGAAAGATGAGACTGACAGTGATACTAGTTTAAAAAAAAAAAAAAACCAAAACAAAACTAAAAAAACCCAAAAAATCAACCAAACAAAAAACCCACCAACCGACCAAAAAACCTAGGATGGATTAGATTCTTGGGTTGCACTATCTGTTCCATTATATATGAAACTTCTGTATTAATAAATACAGCTTCTTGCACAAGACAGAAAGGTTAAGTTAACATGGGAATGCCAGCAGTGTTTAAGCTTTGTGAACTGCTAACTTTAAGGTATTTTTGAGAAGAACTTTCATATCAGAAAGAACTGCTGTAAAGATAGTGTTGTTTGCCATGCTGTATATTAGCAGTGAAATACAAAGGCATCAATGCCGTTCTGCTTGGGAATACCTCAAAACAAATTGCTTTTCATATACCTGTGCATAAACAAATTGCTTTTCATATACCTGTACATAAAAGTTGCTTTAGTGATATGGTCTGAAAGTAAAGGGAACTACAGTGCAGTGTGAGATACGCCATTTCACTCATGTTTCTTCAGGAGGGAACTTCCTCAATCATAAGAACTCTAACTTTAAAAGTGCTTATATGTGAAACAGACTTTTGCTTGTATATTGCAATCCTGCACAGAAAGATGAGGAAGTTGAAGAATTCGTGGCTACAGTAAAAGTTTAAAGGGTCAAGTCCATGGGTTGATCTAGATCATGGGTGATGTGTGGTCTAAATGTTTTGTTAATAGATGTGAAAACTTACTGAAAACAAGCTAAACCCAGTGTGAATGCCAAGCTTGTTCCTGCCACGGCTCTAAAGTATCAGTCAGTGATCAATAGAACACATTGCTTCGTGCTGTGCTAAAGTGCTCCGGGTTATGACAGCCCTGTGCGCTCCAGCGTGCTGTAAGGAAACTGTTAGCTTGGGGTGAAGTTGATAGAGGTGGATCAGGAGTTATGAATCAATTGAATGCTCCTGACAGAAAGATTAGCAGACTGACACAACTACTGACTAACAGGATGTGAAGTGGATTCTGAGAAAATACAAAAAACGAAAGAGCAAAGTAACTAGTTGCTAATAAGCAAGTGGTAAAACATAGATGCAGTACGAGTCCTTGTTTCAAAGGCTTAATTAAACAGGCCTTAAATAGACCCTAGATCTCACTTCTCACAATGCAAGTTTTGTATTTTAAATAAGTGATGCCATATCAGATAGAGCAATTGCTTATAAATCTCTGCTAGCAAATAGCAACTTCATATTTCTGTTCTGCTTTTTCTACAAAACATTGTATCCATTCTTGTATATTTTATTTTACTTTAAACATTTTCCAGACTGGTAGTGGGATGTAGAAAGTATATCTTGCCACTTAGCAAGTTTTAAACTTAAGTCTGTTCAGGATGAAAAATGCAACGCTTATTTCTCAGTAGTTAGCAAATGCAAAGTACAAGGTAAACTTGGCAATAATCAAATCCACGTTTTAGTTTGTTCTGGTAGCTTCACCAGCGAAATTGCCTGATTACTAATGATTGAAAGATTACATAAAGCCAGATTACCCTTTTTTACCTCCTTTTATCTCTAGTACAGGTTCTTTAGTAGGAGGAGGAATGAGCTTGGGTAAGAACCAGTATTGCTGATGTTGCCTTCCCTTCCAAAATTCTGCTGTCCTTCTCTGGGCTTGCATCCCTTAGAACTTTGTACACCAGGTAAACTAGCCTCTCCAGTGCTTGCTCTCAGATTAATTGCACAGTCTTTAACTATTTGCCTCCTGGTGGAAGTGCCAACTCTGTTTCTTCAAAGAAATTAAACTCTAGCATATGGTGCTGTAGTTTGTCAAATAAGGCATCCACAAAATAAAATATTTTAAAGTTTTTTATGGAAAAATGTTTGGTTTGTTTTTTTCAAATCATTATTAAAAATAATTTTTTTGTGAAGTGTGTATGCTTTCTTGGCAGTGATGGTAGATGTCAGCATAGTAAATTGGTATGGCTGGGTTTACAGAAATTATTGCTTAGAGTATTTAAATGAAACCATTGTGTATGCACAGTGATTACACTTGTGTACTTCTAGGTGTTCCCTAGCACTTCTTTTCTAGACAATACTGTAAATCTTCTAAACTTGGGGCTTTTATTGTTAATGTTACTGGATTTATTTTACAAAAATTTTCACTTCACTCAAAGTTGTGTTTTGCAAAGCAATACTTGTTTAATATCAGGAAAAAAGTATATTACTTGTGTTTATTTGCTTATATGAAATTGTTTGGTCAAGATAGAGAACTTGGGCTATGCCCTGAAATGAATAAGCATGTAACAAACCCTCCATTACCTCAAATGGAAATATTAAAGTCTCTTCCTGGAATTAATTTTTCAAACTCAACCATCATACATATTTTTGATATTACTGAACATTGTGAAAAATGTCTTTATACTGGTCAGCATAAAGGGACCTTTGAATGGATATTTTGTTTTAATACCGCGGTCACCTAATTTCCTAAGGTGCTGTACTTAGAGATCATAAAGCATAAATTTCCTGACAGAATCTTGTTCAAAGGCCATGGTAATTTTTTTTAGATAGTGATGAACAGTATCACAACTGAAATATGTAAATTACGATTATATGATGGTACATCCGGTATAGTTTTTGGTTTGTTTTATTTTTCCATTTCATATCTAGGGCAAGAATATATGTTAAATTAATGTGACTGAACAATGCTTAGTATTTTATTGGTCTGCATGATACAAATTGGACAGTTGAGTCTGAGGTTATACAACTATGTTTTGTATATAAATGTATATAAAATTGGGTGCTTGTACTTGTTAAACTACTAGCTGGGACTCTGAAAACCTGTATTTCATTCCTGGCTTCTCTGCTCTCAGCTAGGTGACATTAGGCAGATGGCTTTGCTTACTCATGTCTCCATTTCCTCATCTTTAGAATAGAGGTAATGATGCCTGCTTTTTTTAGAGTTAGAAAGTACTGGGTATTTATTATTAGCTGTGGTCAAGTGCCTAAGGACACCGTAAAAAGGTACAAGTAACCTAATTAATCTGTTTTGAAGAAACATTGTAATTGGGCTGAAGACTCAGCAGTAAGACTGCCTTCAAATAATATTCAGCTAGGACAGATTAGCTTTAAATAATTTTGAATTACTCTTGTTTCTTCGGGAGGAAAGAATGTCACATTCAGGTGAAAATATCCTGAACTAGTCAATTGCAGTTTAAAAAGGATGTACAGCTGCTTGGGACTTCTTAGGTCCCTACAAATGTTTTCACAATTGGTGGATTTAGAAAAGCACTTCAGGGTTTTTTTCCATTTGTGGATGTATATACTCTTTAAACATCCCTGTGTTCAAATATTATATTAGCAAAATATGCATCCTGTTCTCACTGGAACATAAACAGTCCTTAAAATACCTTTTGGTAGGTGGATGGGTGGAGTTTTTTCTTTTGTTTTGGGGTTTGTTTTTTTTTCTTTTTTTGAATTCTGTTAGTGTTCCTGTTAACACAGGAACTTGTATATAATTTAGACTTGTATACATTTGACTGAATTTTCTTTATGAGAGTAGCTGTCTTTTTAGGACCTAGATCTGTTACTTTAACTCAAGATAAATTATTAGTGATGGCTAGTAGAAAAGTATTTAGTTACACTATATGTAATAGCTCTTCTGGAAGAGTTTTATACATTGTGAAGGTCATTCATTACAGTGTAACCTAAAGTCTGCAGTAGAATAACTAGATAAATATGTCCTTGACATTGGGAAACAGTGGTTTGAGGATTTCATGTTGGGATTAAGGATTTCTTCATCAGTGCCTCAGTGCTGAATCAGAGACTAAGACCTCTACATGGATTCAGAGTAACAAAGTCTTGTATGTGTTACGTGCAGTGGATTTTTTTTTTTTTTTTTTGTACACACTTGTACAGCTGGTACAAATTGGTTGATGGTAGGCTTTTTGTTTGTTTTGTTTTTTCACTACATGGGTCCAGTAAGTGAATGGGCTCAGGAACAGACTGAGCTGAAGCATCTCTCATGAGACTTTACTGTAGCATGGGCAAAGCATTTGTATGGTACTTTGAAGCTTTAATTATTAATGCTTGGTCTGCAGTTCCTGACATAAGCAAAAGAGCATCTTTGCTAGTGTTTGGTGTGGGTGGGGGAGGTTCTTTTTAAGGAAATGAGATTTATGTTGTAAAATTGAATCCATGGCTTCTGTTACTTTGAGATATGATTGAGAAGTAGTACATCGAAACAGAAACTAATAATACCGTTAGCTAACAAAATGCTTTAGGCCTGCCTTTACAAGTGCCAGCAGATATGATGTTTGTTTATTTGAACTGCAGCAATACAGTTATGTCACAGTCACACAAATCAACACAATTTTTGTTGCTGCCATTTTACAGCTACCACTTACTGTTTGACACCTTACCAGTGAATTAAACTACTTGCATGGCAGTTTCGGAGCACATCCTTTGGAGCAAAGCACTGCTCGGTTTTCTCATGATTTTGTGGGATGATTTTCCAAACTTTCAGGAATTCTGTTACTGTATGTCAAACTAAGGAAGTTTTGTGGCATCCATCAGGTTTGCCATGCAAATTTTGTTATCTGGTGAAGATGAGATGGCTGAGGTTTCTGTGGTGAGGAGACACTCACATGAACAGGATAGGAGTGCACATTTGCAGGCTTATGTTCAGCTAAATAAGCCAGCTTTGCTGGGAGTTCTGCTGCTGTTCTACTCTGCTTAGTAGAAGAGGCTGAAATGAGGCTATTCGAGGTAGTGCATTCAAGTTCATCAGTAGGGTGAGCTGAGAGGGTTCATGTGATCAGTTGCTATGGCTCAGAAGTGGGACCACCAGCTGGGTAGTGGTGAGCTGATTGTTTTTTAGAGCAGGCCACGCCTTACTTTTTCTTGATGTCAGGTATAGATACAGTTTCCTATGCTTTGTATCAGCATTATGCCCACTGTGGCTGTACTTCCTGTTTACTGCTGCTGCAGTGTACAGAGCACTTCTGGAGGGAATGCACAGAGATGGCAAGACTGTGGTCTCAGTAATAGAATTTGTTACTTCCACTGGACAGGGAAAAATAGGAATATTAGCATGAGTGTATTTTCCTAGGCCAAGTATATCCCTACTGAAAGCCTTTGTTATTTTACTGTAGATACATAGCTAGCTATCAGATAGGTACCAAATAAGAAATGATAACTGGAAAGGGCTGGGCTGTGAAAGTTTAGGATATGCAGCATTTCCCTGTTCTTTTTTGTGCCATGAAGAAAGGCTGATATGTGGCAAGACCCAGGGCCAGTGTGCTCTGGCCCTACATACAAATCAGGGTTAGTAAAAACCTTAATGTGGATGTGACTAAATTAGTTTGCTTTTTCTACCTCCAATTCCTATGGATTCCTTTAAGCCTTGTTTTATTCACTGGAGATGTATTGCTTTTTAAATGATAGGGAGTTTCTGACTCCTTCTCTAAATAAGTGCAGATCAGAGAGCTTGAATCAGAAGCCTTTAATACCTGGCTCCTGTCTTAATGTTATGTGTGGGAGTCTGGTGTTGAAGAATACTGTTTTTATTCTCTTGAGGTTTTTCTGACATTTGTTACCTTGCAACATGGTAGTAGGGTTCATACTTTTTAAGTTTCCATTAAATACAAGAACACATTAGCCTGAAAATTAAAGTAGCAGAATCAGTTCTGTTTCTATTGAGAAGAACCAGAGAGCTTTCCATTAACTTTCCACACTTGTTATTAGGATGTAACAAAATGCAATAGGCAGCAAATCTATAGCCAGGAGAAGGCATAATTAAGTCTGCAATACCAAGGAACTAATAGATTCTACTAAAGTTATAAGATAAATCTCAGGAATACCGTGGGGCTCTGTTTGTTACTGTGATGAAACACTTCCAAGCAGATCAGGTCAGAAGGGAGAACTTTCCTTGTGGATAAATACAACAGTAGTAGTTTTCTGAGCCCTAAACCAGAGAATATTACTCAATTCTTGGAATGTGGGTGCTGATACACCTTGTAGTTGGCTTTTTTTTTTTAGCTCCTAATACTCAAAGTACTTGAACATCTCTACCACATAAATTTTCTCTAATGCAACTTGAAAAGTAAATACACATACGTGAACTTCATAAATACATATGCACTATCCTGTGTACTCATATTTGTTGACTGTTGAAATAAATAGGTTATTTAAATTAATAAGAAGTAATAGTAATTTTAATTGTTATTTACCTGAAATAGTACTTGTAAATAATAGCAGTACATAGGTGTTTTGAAGTTATTCTTCTATTCAGCTGTGTGTATGTATATAATTTTTTTTATACAAACTTCATGTAACTTTTGAGGAGAAACTGAGAGTTGATGTATAAAACATCAGAAAAAGTGTCCTTTTTTTGTTTTTCATTTCAAATTCCTAAACACAAACCATCTAATTAACCAGGTAATAGTGATGTTGTTTAGTATATCACTGGTGCCATAGTTGGCCTGTGAACTTAGGAACTTTAACGTATGTATTTTTGAAAACTGTTGAAAGTATATTCAGTTTGGTTTTCTTTGTTGCAGTAAGACAGGTCTGTGACATAAATTTAGGATGGAAAAGTTCTAGTTGGTTCATTGATGATGTCCTGTGCTGAAATTGGAAGCCTTGCCCATACAGACTTGAGTCTGTTGCTCAAAGAAAGTGTCAGACTCTGTCAGCTGGTACCACTGCTGAAAGTGAGCATGTGCCATATTATGGTGCTTTACATTTGCACAGGCAGCTATATGGTGAACAGATTTTGTTGGGTTGTTTTGGTGGGATTTTTTCACCCCTAGATTAGTTTTCAGCCAGATCAGGTTCAAAATTGCAGTTCACTGTGTGGCCATATAAAAATTTGTACTGCATATATCAGTGAGTGGTCTGGAACAGGAACAAACTGTTAGGGGAGGTCAGGACTGCTTGTTCTTTAGGATGCTTTTTATTGCCTGCAGTGGTGGTTCATGCAGTAAAATGTTTATGGGAATACAGATTCACAGCTAAGGACTGTGTGGAGTCCAATTCTGCTGCAGGTGAATATGCTGATAATGAGCAGTCTGTTGCCACTGTCTGAGGCAATTGCCACTGTCTGTGGCAATTCTCTTCTAGCTTGACGTTCTTCAAGCAGAAAGTCTCACAATATGCCTGTGACAGTGAAAACCTGTTTGTCTGAAAAGGCATTAAAAATAGAATTGGTTTGGACATCATGCATGGATGGAAAATATAGTTACATTTAGTTTGAAGTTGAAGGCTGAGAACAGTGGTAAGGTTTGGTAGCAGTACGAGGCCAGTGTAGGGCTATAAGCCCAAGTTTATTAGCTAACTTTTAGAAGTGCTAAGTCTTTGCTATTTAACCTTTTATGCACTCAATGCAAGAAGAAATTTTGTAGAATCTTGAGTCTTTTTGTTATTTCTCTAACTGAAGTGGAAGAAAAAGTGAGTGTACAATTGAAATGGATGGGATTGAATTTTGGAGTGAAGACAAAGTACTATAAAAGTGCAAAGTAATACTATAAATGTACTGCCCATAAAGGTAATGAAGAGACTGAGGTATTATATACGGCTTGGTCTGAATACATTTGTCAGTTAATGAGTAGCTCGATAAGTGTGAGACATTTGAATATTCAATAGGGAAATAAATCTCCTACAGTGATGAGCTGAATGTTTGCAATAGGAAAATATCTCTGAATGGTCACATGAGCATCATTTAAAGCACCACTTAGAGGACTTTGAACTACTGTGTACAAGACTGATTCTGTGTTTCAGGGGTCTAGCCAAATTTTGGGGAGAAAAGGCCTAAAAATCTGGTGCAGATGTAAGAAGTTTGAGGTAACAAAGTGATTAAATGTTTTCAATGTTCTTGTGTTGAATTAATTCCAAAATTATAAATTCTTTCGCATTCTCCTTGTACTTGCAAACCCTGAATGTATTCTTTTGTATCTGTGCTGTTGGGGTGAAAGATTATGTTTAAAATAAACAAGGAGATTGTTTTTGGTGATTCCAGGTGTTCCAGAGCTCTCTAGTAACAACAAGCTCATTTCTGTAATGTAGGCTAGAAACTTTATGCCAGTCCTTAGAAAAATGGAAAAAAACTTGCTTGGTTCTGTTTTTCTACCTTTCTTACTTCTCTTCTGCAGGAAGAGGAACATAACCACTTCCTTTTATGATAGATTTTAGGACTTGCCCTATTTGCATCACTGAGCTTACTAGATATGAGATTGAAGTTTCTTTTTCATCATTGTAATGCATGTTATCACTTGGATTTTTGAGTAACATAAGCCCAAAAGCATCCAAATCTATTGCTGAGAATTTAGAAGGAATGCAAATCATCCACTGCTTTTCAACTTCATATGTTAATTTCTATGGGAAGACACTGCAAAACAATGAAGTGGAATATGTTTTAAGAGAATGTTTCCTTTATAGATGGATCTGCATATGGCATGACAAGATTCTTTCTTTCCTAATACTCAAATTGTGGAAGCTAAAATTATAAGATAAATTATGACAAGGAAGTGTCAGCTTTTCTGACAAGTGTTATTAACCTCTGCAGTTGTAAGGGTGTGTGCTGCCTGCAACCCATCCAGAGCATGTCGGGAATTCCATGGGCATAATCGGATGGGGAGACCCAACAGAGTAAACCAGATTCTAGCAAAAGGTTGCAGAAGCCAAAGTCAAAGTTTCAGAGACTTGTATTGAAAAATACAAAAAACAAGCATACAGATCTACAGAAGATTTTAAAATCAGCAAGGCCTTTTTGTAGACATATTCTAAACTTAGTGACAGCAGTAGAAAAGTAAAAGTACTGTAAATCGTACATGCCTGACTACTCATGTAGCATTCTTGAACTGCTGCCCATCTGGGACTCAGCAATCGCCTTTAATGGAAGCATGTTTTCTTCAATATTTGAGTTTGTTTGTTGCTTATTTATAAGCTCATATGAAGCCGTTGTTTTAGGCTGAAAATGCCTGGATGTCAAGAGTTATGAGTTGCAAATTATAATATCCATAACTAGGGGTCCTCAGAAAGATTATTTAAATTTTATTATTGAAACTTAACTCATTATTTAGGGAATTTTCTTCAAGTTGCTATGATTTGCATCTTTGGTTTCCCAAGAGATGGGAACATGACATTTTGAAAATTAAAGCAGACAGTGCTTCAATACTAGAAAAACATAATTTCTTTCAGAGGGTTTTTTAATTGTACTCTACTTCTTTATTCAGGCAAGTTAGTGTGAGTCAAACTAAGTATTTTTCTGTTGGGTGAAAAATTTAGTTTTAAGTATTCATTTTTATTAAGCTGGTTCATATAAGATTCCTCAGCATATAAGCAAGCCACTTCAAAAAGGAACATCTTGATCTGAGTTTTTCCTTTTCATTTTGTATGTACATTTTTCAAATAAAATATTAATCTCTGGCAAAGTACATGGCATTTATCAGCAGTTAATTTTTTGTTTTGGGGGCAAACTCCTTTCTTGAATTCTGCCTTTACTTGTAACATGCTACATAATGCTGAAACAAATTACAATTGTAAATTTAATTGCTTTAGAAATTGGTCTTTATCTGTATTAGGATTCTGCACAAGAGAGCAAGTGAATATATTCTCAAGTTTTAATTAAATTAATTCTAACAGGTTTTTTTTTTTTTTTAAATCCTTAGAAGATTCTTAAGTGTAGGAGGGGTATCCAGTATCATCATATATTTTTCAGGTTAGCAGCCAGACTAACTAATTTGAAGTGTTTCTTTTTGGTGGCAGTAACTCGGTGACACTGTCAGGGCAGCAGTTTCTGTGAACATGGAAATTGATTTCTTTAACTCCAGTGACATTCTTGAACTAGATGATGTTGGGTTTGAAAGAAAAGCAAGGGAGATCCAAGTGCTGCTAATGATCTCCCATTTTTGCAATTTTTTTTTCTTTCTACAATAGACTATACTGTTTTATGAGCTCAAAGGTGCCATTTCCTTTCTCTAGCATTTGCCTTCCTTCCCATCTGCTACTTTAATTAATTTAGTGTCAATTTAAGGTTTATACAGTACTTGAAGTAAACAGATTTTTAAAACTTAACTACAGGCATCCGTAGATGTTTCTTTACTGCAATGAATATACTTTGTACAGAGTGAAATACAACTGCTGGGAATTCCTGGAAACCTGAGATACAAAGGCCGTGAGTATTTTAGTGGCATATACTGGGAATGAACAGAGCTGCCTCTTCCTCACTCAGGGTTAGCTGGCTGTGGTTCTGGCATCTTCAGAAAATGGGGAGGACCTGTGCCTAGGCAGAAGCATTGGCTGCTGTACCCCAGACCCTTCATAATAATGCTGGTTCATTGTGTCCTGCCTGGCTAAAGCAGTGCAAAGGGCATGAAAAAGAAACCAGTAATGCTCAGAGAGGTCAGAGATGTTTAGAGTTGAGAGGATGGTAGCCTGACCTAAATATAGTATCTTAGCCTAATTTGGAAAATGGTGTATGCAGATTGGGACTGTACTTTATTTTTGTAGTTAAATTTCTTTTTTTTTTATTGAGGAGACTGATTTTTATTTTTCTCCTGTGACTCTTGACATCTTTAATACAATACTTGAGAGAGTATCAAAAAAACACACTCCACCCACTCAGAATCAGCCCCTTCCAAGTGCAGTTAGAAAATAGCCACAGCCACATAACACTTAAATTTCAGAATATGAAAGTCTCTTTCATCAAGTAAGAGTCATCTTCCTGCTGGTATTTTTCAGTCAGAAGTTAATTTGTGTATTTTTGGCTCCTAAAGATGACATGCTTTAGATTAGACAGGTCATTATAGAGGAATACATTGTAGATACTCTGGGGAATGCAGCAGGTTAACCATAAATAGCTTCTGATTGCAGTAGTTTCTTTCCTTAGCTTAAGGCAGTTCTTCGTGAAGGTTTTGCTCAATGTCATATCTAGACTATTTTTTGGTAGTTCTTAGTTATTAATAAAGCAGAATATTCTACTTTTGCTTAACGGATTTTTCATGCTACAGTTTCTAGTTTTCTACAGAGAAAAATCTGAAGATTTTTCTCAGGCTGCTAACTGAAATGCTCCTGAACTGGAATGAAGTGGAAAACTTTTAGTCTTGAAGAAAAATGCCTCAAAAGTGATGAGCATACCAAAATCAGACTCACATTAGCAACAAATATTTCTAAGATGTTTTTTGAAATTGTGTATATGAAGACTGCTGTTTATATGTGCCCTGTAAAATAGGGTGAGGCTTTTATTGTTAAAAAATTGATCAATTTAGGATAAACATGTTACATACCACATTCAAGGTTCCATTCATATGATTGTGGCTGGAAAACACATAGACTGCATATGTAACCTTACCTACTCTGAAAAGGGAGGAGTATTGAGATCACTAACAAGTATGTCTTGTGCATTTTCTGAATACTCAGCAGTATAAAAAACATCATTATTTCCTTAATCTAATGCACTTGTAAGGTGAGACCTTTTTACCATTGTTATGTATACATGGGTTTATTGGGATATCCTTTAAGATTTAGTTTTATATGTATGTCTATACATGATGCACTGAAAAACTGTTGTTTTGTTCTGCTTTATTTCTGTTATGTTACAGGTCTCGGTGCATTGGTTACTCTGAAACTGCTGCTTCCCATTTTCTATTTAACTGATATTGAGCTGTGCTGGTAGCAAGAGCTAGGTGGAGGGGAGTCCTATGCGAGTACATGTGCAAAACAGGAAACAGCTTACTTGGGAGATGGTGCTGAGGCTAAGCATAAAGAGTAAAATTTGTTCAATATGCAGTAAGAAATCCCTTGCTAAAATCCTAGGCTTTTATTCTATACTTTTCACTGTAAACTTCATATGTAAGTCATATGTTCATTTTAGGTCATAAAAAAGTAGATTTACTTAGAGTACTTATTACAGTCAGTGGAGTATCAGGGCTCCTAAAAACTAAGAAAATGTAGAAAGGTTTTACAATCAAAGCTTTAGGCATATTTGTATTTAGAAATGTACTAAGAATTTTTTGCAATCCATGTAGGAAGTGAATTCACCTGCCTCTTTTTCATTGCTGTTGCATATAAAGCAGTTAAGTCAGGCAATTTTCTTTTGGCTTCTGTTGCAGGTTAAGACAGGATACTATTTCTTCATTATTCTGTAATGCCTAGGGATTCTTAAATAGAAAATGGACATTAAGAGCCAGTGAGAATCTTTCTACCATATTTTAAGGGTCAGAGGAAGAAGGATTGCAAAAACACTATTCAAATGTATCACAATGTGCATCAGTGATGCTCTGTAAAAGTCTCAGACAAATGGAACATGAAGTAATGCTTCTATAAATAACCCTGTGTTCATACGTAAACTTTTACTGCAAGAGCATGGAATGAGATGCCTGCATCTCTACAAGTGGAATTTTGGGTGTGGCAGTCCCAGTAGGGAAAAGTGATTTTTTCTACTGACCACCTGTAAAAGATGAGGAAAGGATTTAAGAAGACTTTCCCATCCTTCTTTTACTGGTGGAGGTGAAAGCAGGAGCAGGATTTCCAGCTGGTTGGAGTGTAGGCTGGGAACTTGAGTAACTTCAGATAAAACAACCCAAACTACTGTGAGAGAGTTCTCAGTCCTAGAGTAGGAAGACACAGATCCTTGGTATAAATACAAGCATACATCCCTTTCCTGTATAACAGATTCAGCTACCAAGCTGGGAAACCCATAAGCTCTGCTGAAGCTGCTGTTGCACACAGTCCTAGAAAGCAAAAAATCTGGTTCCTTCACCAGGATCTAGTATTTAGCCACTTGGCCTCTTGCCTTATAAAACAGATGTTAGTATTATCTCTGATATGTATTGCTGCATTTATAATGTACAAAATAGTTGGCTGCTAAAGATGATGGCTTAATTAGAGTGGAATGTAGACTCTCAATTCTTCCATTAGTTTTGAAATGGCTAAAAATAGCTCCTGTAGAACATAGTAAAGTAAAATGGACTAACATATCAGTTGTTTTTGCTGAAAGCTGGAATTGCCAGAAACAAAGAAATTCGAGGGTTTTTCTTTTCAATTGCTATTTATCCATCTCAGAAATTGAGATTTTCATTCAGAGACCCCTTTATTGTACTTTTCAGATTAAAGAAATTGTGTATTGGTCTTCAGCAATGTCCTGATGCTTGCTTGTGTTATTGAGAAATTCCTTTTTATTGTGAGGATTTCTTTTGCATCATTTCAATATTTAAGATTTTTAACCTGCACTGAAAGACCGCAGAAGTTCCAGTTGTAATGATTTGTTTCTGTAGTAAGACATTTTAGCTTTCTTCTCTTGCAGTTTAGTTAAAGCGTGTTACACTGAAGTCCCACCACTTAACAGATGTGGCAACAGCTGATACTGTGATTTGTGGATGAGCAGAATTCTCAATCTGTTGCATTACCCGAGATAGATAATAATATCTTTTTCGTGGTAGCAATTATCTAACTCATTTTTCATTCATAATATACAAGAAAAATATCTTACCGCTTGGGATTGGAGCTGATTGTCCTTAAGCATTAATAAATTAGGGTTTGGGTTCCTTGAGGTTTGATTTTTGTATTTCTGCATAGTAACTAAAACTCCTTCACAAGCAGAAGTTTACCCACACATTTTTATCTTAATGTTAACATTACAGCTGTTAAAAATATATGGTTGCAATGAATGGTAGCTTCTCTTTAAAGTAAGCATATTTTTGGATGCATGCCCACCAAATTATCACCTTTGTACAGTGTGCATTGAGTTTGAGGAGGAGTTATCAAAGTCATAAGACATGATTTTGACTCATGTCTGTTGACTTGACCTTTTAACCTTTGAAAATCTCTTCTACCCAATTAAATACCACATCCTGTAGTTTGGATAATGTAGTGACATTATTTTTTCAAACATCTTGAGCTACATGTATAATATTACTCTACTCTGAATGTTAGACAAAAACAGGTAAATGTTTTGAATGAAAAAAATGCAATAAACATATTGGTATTGGGGTGACCTGGAACAAAATTATGCTAACTTTCAGTAGCAGCAGAATTTTTTGCATTTAGGTGTTTGCTTTAACATGCACTTCAGCAGATCCCTTACTGGTTGTGGTGGAAGCAGTATGGGGAAGGGGGGGAGAGTGTTTCTCCCTGGTGAACTGATTAGTTTCTGTATTACTTATACTTAGAGGCAAATTCACCACACAGTATTTGCATGACCTTACCTTTTTCTGAAATAGTTCTGTTTCCTGAGTAACTTATGTTATACCTCAAGCACTTCAAAGCATTATAACAACTGCTTGCATCAAACTTGAGCTTAATATAACAGAGAGATCAGTCAAGTCAAACTGAGACAAACCTTGTGATAAGAATTTCTCTCAAGCCCCCTTCCTTGTTTCAGTCTCTGGCAGTAATTCAAAATGAGTGTATGAATTTCTGAAAGAAATGGATACCATGGATACCCCTATGTAGGGTTTGGCAAGTGTATTAAAATACACTGTATTTTAAATATATACATGCTGTATATATTCAAGAAATAAATTTAGGCCATTAGGATGAAGTTGTTTATTTATTTATATAGTACAGAAAATTGCAGGTGTTCTCATGAAAAAAAAAAAAAAACCCTGCAATTCTTATGGGATTTTTGAAAGTGTTTAAAGTAACAAGAAAAGAAAAAAAAATTCACAAATACCTAAATCCCTCACAATACATAGTTTTGCTATCAGTTTTAAAATTTAAGGGGTTTTTATTTTAAAGTAGCCTCAAACTGTCAAACACACACAAGAATGCTCATTTCTCTGCTATTTACTAGTTCATATTTTCATATATTTACTTCATATTTTTATGGGATCTCAAAGATTCTTTTCACCAAGACATTTCTCAAAAGAAGACTAAATTTTTCAGTTCAAATTTAGAAAATGCAAAACAAGTTTGTGCATGTAATTCCTGTGTTGGCAGTAGGAGGTAGGACACAGATACCTGTCTGTTTTCACTGCCCAGTCCAGTGCAGTAAGTGTACAACTCCGGGATCTGTGGCTGAGGGACTTAGTCTTGCAATATTTTGTGCTCCTTTGAACTTGCCTCTCTTTCATTTGTTGAACTGTCACTTAATCCACCTGTTTTCCTTATCTTTTAAAGCAAAGTGTATATATTTACCACATTATTAATATATGATAATGTTACAGGCATTAGATGAGAAATTATCATTTCAGTGCTTTGATTGCCTGCATCTTGGTGAGGTTGCATTTTAGGGGGATTACTTCAGTCTCCTTGGCACAGTTCTATGATACATCATTATTGGTGATATTTTCAGCATGCACTATGGTATTAACATTTCATAAAATCTTGTTCCGTGTACCTTGAAAGGGACTGTTTGTATTTTGGCATTTAATAGACCTTCACCTACCATATGTGGTCTGCTTGAAACCATACTATTTACATAAAAAGAAATTTTCTTCCGAGTATGTTATTCTCATATGTGATGAGAAGCTAAATGAAAACTAAGCAAAGTCTCATAGAGAATGGAGAAGTGGCATTATTATAGCCATAATTTCATATCCTGATCTTCCTGGGCACATGTTAATAAAGATTGTGACAGCAGTCCCTATTGATGGGAACTAGGATTTTGCTATTTCTTTTGCACGTCTGAAACTAGAGAGGGGAAGTTTCGTTTCCACTGTACTGGCCTCTATTGGAATTTTTTGGCTTGAGTCAGAACTTCAAGTTAGAGATAAAAGTTTGGAAACTGCTGAAGTGTTTGTACCACACCTGTTGCCAGAATATGTGGTCATGCTTCTTGGATACTGTAGCCATTTGCTGGCCTCCCATTTGAGTGCTCATCACCTGTGTTGTGCCATAGCCTCCATCAAGCTTTTGTGATTGTGAGAAACTGTGTGAAGTCATTGACATATGATACATGAAGTCATATGGCATTGAAAGAAAATCTTCAGTATGAAGTGTGAAGATTTTCAGTGTGAAGATTTTCTTTCAATGTCATATTTCCTTGGAAGCCTCCTTGCAGGTTCTTCTCCTTGTGTAAAACCATCAGGAGCTCCTGCAACAAGAAGCAGCTGAAGGCAACATTTCTTAGAATGTTTTCTTTCCCTTCTGTAGCAAAAAAGTCTCTCTCTCTTATGCCCCTTTCTCTCCTTAGTGTTGGCACAGCTCTGCATGGACACAACTTCTAGTTCTGTAAGCAAGTCTTGACTGCCCTTAGAGCACCTTTGGGGGCCATGCTCTTTGTGTTAGAAAATTCTGGCTGAATCAGGGATTTTTGATGGCTGGAAACTAGATGATAGCAAGGACACCCCAGGGAATTTTATTACCTGTTTAGATTAGGTGTTTTGGCTGAGTCAGGCCACACAGGTTTTATTCAGGAGATGTAGGACCAACTGCTGCAGCCCAGGACCTATTGTGTGAGTGAAAGCAAATGTTCCCTCTAAAGTATTCATCAGCACAGCAGTTCAAACTGGGAGAGCATAGCAGAGGTGACCAGCTGATTGAGGACCTCCCTATTTAAGGAACACGTTTTTCCTTTTATTAAAATCAATTTCATCTCTTACAGATGCACTTGGGCACTCACTGTTTGTGCACAGGAATTGAACCCCATTTAATCAGTGTCCTACTTGAATTCATCCATGTATAATGTAGTGGACTGTAGATATTTCTGCCTTAAACAGCCTCTTGTTACAAAGCAGAAAGCTGTGACTTAGATTAAATTTAAATCCTGATTTGTGACATGTTAGCACAGCAAACTAATGCCAAAATCTATTAAGCCTCCAAGTTGGGGGTTTTTTCAGTTCTTGACATTGGGTGAGTGCTGAGATCTTGACCACAATCACATTTGCTTCTGAGTAGGAGGAAATAGTCCATGTTGTTCCAGTAATGCAGACAAGCTGTCACATCTGGTTTTATGAATGACTTCGGGGGGAAGGGACGTTTGCAATTGATTAACATTGTTTGTAAAATAAAAGACTACTCTAGTCTTAGGAATTAGTGTAGAGAACTTTGGAAACCTTGGCAGTTAGCTCAGAAAAGCAGCTTTTTTTCCTTTTTTTTTTTTCCTAAAAAATTATTCAGAAAATTATTATACTAAGATACCTAGTAGTTCCAAAGCTGTACTTCTAGCTCTTCAAAATTAAATTACATGTTAATAAACATTTTTTCTTTCTGGGTTATGATCACTTTTTTAATCGTACATAAGATGAAAATCCTATTGTTATACAGCATTTTTTACTATATTTGTTAAACAGGTTTTTAATTGTCTCATTATCTATTGAAATGATTGCTAAAATTCAAGAGCATATAAAAAGAAATGCTAATACTTTTAGGAAAAAATGTAAGCAGTTTTACTGGGAGTTTCTGGTTTGGGATTTTTTCTAAATGCAGGTTTAGTGTGTGCTTGTAGCACATCAGTGTAAAAGGTAAATAATATTGTGCATGAGCACTCATCAGCTGTTAAGTGTGGTTAATTTTAAGGCTCCACTTATCTTTCTATAACAACTTCTAACAGAAATGAGCAATTGAAATTCTTGCTCTAATCGATATTCTCTATAATGAATATATGGTATAGCACAGTCAAGTTGTACTGTGATCTTAGGAACAAGTCTTCAGTAGTTACTAATGCCCAGAGTTTTAGTGTTATCTTCTAAGAGGGAACAGTTTAAGAATCTCATTTAGAATTCAAAGCCATTTGGTTTACACAACTTAAGCAGATTCCCTGCTATGTTCAGCTTCATGGTACTCTCTTCAGCAGTACCATTGCCACTGCTGTGCAGTTTGGATGTTTTATTCTTAAATGGGATTTTGGTGGTAAATGCAGTATGTCAAAGCACCTGCTTCACCAGTTGTTTGGTTCAGAACTGATCTGAAGCAAAAGTGCAAGCCCCACATGATTTTCATAAACAGTATTACTACTCTCTTTCACCACACCAGCCAGAATCAACTGTATTATTAAAAGACATGCTCAGACCACTACTCATTATTTTCAGCAACTATACTTAAAATATTTCCCAGAAGTACAGAAGTTGAAGGCTGGCATCTTGAATTAATCTATGTAAATAGATAGTCTTTGAGCCAGCAATCAAAGTGACTTCCCCTATGCCATGGGAAGTCTGCATAAATGGACTCCTTTTTTCCTTCTTTTTTTTTTTTTTTAAATCAAGCAGTAGTATCTTATGTGTGGTTGTTGATAGTTAATTGTGGTAAGCATATCTTGAGTTTCATTACACACTGAAATGTTTCAGTAATTTGCAGTGGCTCAGAAAGAGTTATTTAGCAGAGAGGTGTGCAGTGCTGCCTCTCAGTGCTGTCTGTGCCTCCCACGGTGGGTGGGTGATGCTGCCCTTTGCCACTGCTCAGGCCAAGAGCCAGGTCCCCAGCAGTTTGTGTGGCACAAGGGGAAAGGATGCTGTGCTGGGCTGTCCACTACTGGCAGCACCCAGCAAAGATTGGCCCCTCTCTTTAACCAGCCATCAAAACACTACAGAGTTTTAAAAGAAACTAAGAATTAGTAACTGGCTGCCCATTCTGTTGCCTTGGATTGTAAAGCAGTGAGGCCTGTTCTCTCTTTTGCCAGCAAGAGTGGTTTAGTCATTATCTGTTTTAGAGCATTTCCACTCTTAAGATATTTTATGTTAAGAAGGAGAGTAAAGGGAAGAGTTGTGCAAAAATTCATTGATAGCTTCTTGGCATACAGAACGTGAATGGTTTCTTCTGTTTTTGCATGCTGCCTGCTTGAGCACTGCAAAGGAAAGAACTTGGGCCTTGTCCCTAATTGTTGTTTCTTTTTACACTTAATTTTCAGGTTGAGCGGGCAGAGCACCTATAACCTAAAGGATGTGAGGTTTATCCTGGGAGGGAGTTTATCCAAATGAGAAAAAACATTTTTTGAAAGAATATTCAACTCTAAGCAGAGACTTGGTAGTAGGTTCTCATCTAAGAAAACTGGAATATGCTGTGTTTTAAGTAACTTCAGTTTAAAAGTATAGTTTTGAGTTTGGCATTTGGGAGGTGATTTTCTTAAAGAAAAAAATCCTACCTCATTTCTACTACTGACTTACTATTAGACATTTACTATTAGACTGATTTAACTATCAGACGTACTGTCTTATGCCATTGTGGACGTTATCTTCATCTTAAACTGGAACACTTTTGAGGCTGCTCATCTTTGCAGCATGAGGCTCTGTCTCTAAGCTTTGTTGCATCTCAGCAGCAAAGCACATTAGTGCAGGACCAGAGCAGCTTCCCTTGCAGAACACAGTGTTGCTCTGCCTTCACAGTGACCTTCAGGGGTCACTGAGTGCACAGGTCCCTCCTTGGAAGAATGTATTTCACAGTGACCTTTGTGCCAGGTGACACATCTGGATAACTAGGTGAGAGAATACCTCCTGCTCAAAAGTGTAATTAACTCTGGATGACAGGAGAGACAGAAGGAGTATCATCTGTGGCTTTTGGGGGGATTTAAAAAAGAATGTTTAAGTGTACAGGCAGTGTGACCAGCTTCCAGTGTTAGCATCCACACTATTGAACTCTCTACTGTCTCAAAAGCAGATTGAAGAAGACAAGTCTGTTCTGAAACCCTTAAATCCAGGGACAAAAATGCTGCTGAGACTACTCAGGCTGAGGAGACCTTCTACTCAATTACTGCAAATTCCAAAGGCAAATTAGTAATGATCATGGAGATTTAATTTCATTGAAGGCTTACTAGGGACTCTGTCTGAAACAAGGGCTCCAAAAACCTTTTTATAGGAGAACATAACAACACTTTAACAGATGGGATATAGGGCTTGTAGAGGGATAAAAACCTCCCCTGTAACAAAATACATTATTGTTCAATGGATGAACAATTAACTGAAGTCTCTTTGGTAAACCCCAGTGAATAATATTTCTGAATTATTTATATCTTAATTACATTGTTCTGTTTGAGAAGTGTACATTCTTGGCATAATTTTAGCAAACTTCAGGTGCTATTACAGTATAGAAAAAAAGGTTTTCTTTTTTGTTTTGGTGGTTTTGTTATTTGATTTGGGGTTTTTTACATTTCTCATTTGTCTTTCTCCTATGAACTTTAAAAAGTATAATATCCTGCTTTAAGGAAGCAGGTGATATATAAATTTATTTCTAGAAAGCTTGCAGAACAGGCATGAAAAATTGTGTTGTAAAAATAAATACTTTTTATTCACAAACGTTTTTTAATATCTATTTAAAGGCTGACTAGTAGCATACTAATCTTGTCTTTTTTTGATGTCCTTAATTTTTATGTGTTAGGAAGACAGGGAAATCAAAGATCTTAATCTGATTTGGTTATACTTACTATTTAAATAGTTTGCCATACAGTTGTTATATCAATTTATTTTCAGTTTCAGTTTTCTCAAAACTAAACACTCAACTCGTGGTGGATGGCTTCCTTCATTTCATGAACCTTTGGACTAGATGCTCATTGCTATTGATTATTCTATTTTATTTTAAAAAAAATCGATTCTATTTTATGTGCCTATATATGGAAACAATGCCATGTACTTCCCAGTACAGCTATTAATAGCCTCTCCACATATGCATAATTATTTATTTTAATCTGCACTGACAGAAAAGCACTCACAAGTGTACTTAAAGTAAATTTGCATGTTTTTTTCCCTTTCATTTCTTACTCACTTTGTCATTTCTAAATTGCTTTCTTGTTCTCTCTTTTACTGATAGTCAAATTCTGTGGCAAGATGGTGGTTCTGACTACTTTGAATATTTAAGAATCTTTGAGTTGTTAACTTTTTGTACTAAAAGTAGAATCTGTCGGTAGACAAATTTTAATGAGAGATTCGGGAATCTTGGGAAAATATAGTTGAGGACTAGTAGATTGGATCTTGCTTATGGAAGGCAATATTGCTGGAATATGCATGGATTGAAATAGTTTGACCAACATTATCTGTTGACATGCAGGGCCCAGGCACAACCTTCGTGATACAAATTGTTTTGAAAACCAAGTTACTGTAGAGTGTCTGTAGTAGATTTGTGTTCTGGACATTCTTCAGTTTATTAGCCTGATGCTGTGCTCCATGAACTCCCTCCCAAAAGTTTTCTTCTGTTTACTGTGATGCTAACTGATTTTATGACAAAAACTTTCTACATTTTAATTATGCCATAAAATGCCTTTTGTTCACCCCATTTTTCAGAAGTCAAGGCAACTTCATCATAGTATTTAAGAAATTTTGGTGGAATTTTGGTCTTTTGGGTAGTTACATGCAAATCAGGCCAGACATTTATTAAATAAATTCTGAGTTACGATGGGTTAAAATTCAAGTTCGGGAGAATCTTTCTTTGATCTTCACTCATTTGCCTCTAGCTGGAATTTTTTGGGTAGGAGCTAATGTCTGCTCATTGTCTGGGGTCTGTGCATAAGGCACACAATCTTGTCACATATGTAATTAATTGTATATGAACTTCATTGGTGTAGGTTCTATAATGTGCCCTTGTGCTCTTACTTCTCAATGATATGTGAATGTATCATAGGCACGATTATGACCCCCTGTGTACTCTGGGGGCTCTGAAGACTTTTCATCCCCTGCTCCCTTACTACAACAACTCCTGTTCCATTATTGCAACTTTTTTTTTTTTCATTTCAGCCTAGCTTGCCTGCACAAGAAAGTAAGATTTGGGTTTTTTAATGATTATTACTTTTTAAAGAAATTAATTTTTATTTTAAGATTAAAAAAATTCTTTACTTGAAGGATTAAAATGACCTGGTAAATGTCTTTCCAGTAAAACCTTGACAAATCCTTATAGATATGCCAGTATTTCTTTAAACAACTGCAAATATCACTATTTTTTAACAATCTTTAAAAGGAACCTATTATAAAGATTGTATAAAATTTCCCCATAGATTATAATTATTAGAAGTTAGTCTTCTTTCCTCTATCCATCTTGTCTATTAAAACACAAATTAAATCTATAAAATCACAAAAATGACTCATTAGCTCTGAGGCATATAACTGCTAGGCAAGCAGCCATGACAAATACAAACGTATTTAAATCTCTTGCTGTTAAAAATAGGCATAGTAAAGATGTCACTCAATTTAAAATAAATCTGTTCTAAAATGTAGCTCCAGTTAACATCATATCTTGTGATATTGTTGCTTTGGGTCAATGTGAGTGTAAGCTGAGGTTAGTGAATGGCCTTACAGGGTTAACTACAGACCTGAGTGCTGGGCACTGTAAGTGTGTGTTGTCAGAAACAGTGTTGCCTGGTGATTATATTACTGTTTTTCTTCCTAGGGGGATGCCAAAGGCCTTGTAACCTCTGAGAATGTGAGCACTGGCCAGAAGTTGGACTTCTCAGATACAATGGTACAGCAGAAGCTGGATGAAATAAAGGACCAAATCAAGCGAGAAATAAGAAAGGAACTTAAAATCAAGGAGGGAGCAGAGAACCTCAGGAAGGTCACAACGGATAAAAAGAACTTGGCATATGTGGACAACATTTTGAAAAAATCGAATAAGAAGTTAGAAGACTTGCATCATAAGTTACAGGAACTAAATGCACACATTGTTGTAACAGATCTCGAAGATGTTGCAGGTACCATGCATTACTGTGAAATCACTTTTTCTTTATAGCTGAGATAAGCTCTCCCCATTTCACTTGAAAAATTGCTTTGTGAACAAGCAAATCTATAGCTGGTGAGCTTGTTACTTATGTATGTCTCTTTGTTTTGACTCACAAGTCAGTATCCAGTACCTTTGAGTTTAAAATTCCTTCCTAGGGAACAGTGTCTTTTATGGATTTTGAGTTCTTCACTTTCAGTTCTTAGCATACTAGAATATTTTCTCAGTCACTGTAATGTTTCCTAGTAACTTTTCTCTGTGCGAAAGCAAATTTCATGAGCTCTCCCAGTGACTTTCTCTGAATTACACTGTAGACATCAGCATTGATACACCTTTTTATTCAATGCAGGAGAAAAATTACAACATTTATACTTAAAATTTTTGTTAGTTTTTGGTTTTTTAAACTTAACTTAGAAAATGTTTTTCAGTTGTGCTGTTATTTAACTTATCAAACATTTCTTACAGTGACATTACTTACAATTTATTTATTCTCCAGCCTTTTCCACAGCAAAGTTACTATTTTAAAGACAATTTGAAATTGTTTTCACAGAATGGTTGTAGTTGATGGTTTTAATTAGTATTTTCTGTGGCATGGCAGCAAGTCAATACTAATTTTGAATGTATTTTTTAAAAATACCAGGATTGGTATTTTAAGATGGAATGTTGTGAAAGTAAACAGTCCTCTTTGAGCTTTGTGGAATGGCCTGGGAGATACTGCCAGCCTGGTGATTTCACATTGCACAGACTCTTCTTGGCAAAATGTTAATAGTGTGCTCAAGCCATTGAAGATTCATGTGAAGTAAATGCCAAGCCTGAGGAAGCTTGGGCAGTAGAATAAAGGTCTGCAGCATCCTTGTGATGCAAGGTTGGTTACAGTGAGAATTTAGGAAATAGTGGTGGGTGATGTCTGCAGTTCATAGTCTGGTGACACACTGCAGAGGTGTTCAGGTGTCCATGGTGGCCTGTGCTGGATTCTTTTTTGCATTTCATCTGTGTGAGGATACAAGAGGTGGAGTAGCGACACAGCTGGAACCAGTGAGGCTAAGTGGTTGCTGCAGCATGAAATGGAAATGAATGCAATCATGTATGCTTCCAGATAGCCACTGGGCTTTTGGTAGGCATGAAGCATTCTGTTCCATGTCAGCTAAAGTTTATGAAAATCTGCTTCAGTGTTGACAGGACTGTGGCTTTTAAAGGAACAGAAAGAGTGGAACTGAAAGAGAATTGTATACAAACTGTGTATAGACCAAATACTAAAAATCTATGCAGATATAATTTGCAAAATCCATCTAGCAGTAGAACTTGAAAAGTGGATGAGCACAGAAATGCTCTTGTTGGAATGCTTCCTTCCAGTGTAACATTTTTAAAAGCCTTATCATAATGAGTTAATGAGTAATATTGTCATTGTGCATGTCTTGGGAAATGCAGGAGGGATTCAAAGGACAAAGGAGGGATTCAAAGGATAAAAGATCATGGTTGATCTTATGTGCTTCTACTTGCTTTTGATGTGTGCTAAACTTCTTACGACTGTTTTTAAATTCCATTCTGTTCTAGGTGTTAGTGGTAGATAGGTTGTACAGTCTTAATCATGGAAATATGCAAGAAAAAACTTGAAAATTTGGTTGAGATCTTTATATTCTGTGTAAAGTATCACATCAGGTATTCCCATGCAAGACCCATTTAAATGGAATATTTTGCATAATCTTCATGAGGGGGAAAAAAAAGTAATCTTTAATTCTGTTAATACCTCTTTTTAGATAAAGATTTGGAAGCACCCACCCTCTGAAGTTGAAGTGCTTGAGTTTTTTGTAATGTTTGCCTTGTAATTTAAGTGCTTGTCTCCTTCCTCATTCATGGTCAGTAGTACACAGAGGGGGAGCACTATCAGTAAATGTTGTCTGTCTTGAGACAAATGGCTGCAAGTCATTTTGGTGATATTTTGATTTTTAATACTGAAGCCTTAGGCTTCACTTTAGGTATTGGTGAGCTTGACCTTTGCAAAATAAAGTTGTTAACATAAAAGTTATGACATGCCAACTGTGTGTGTGTGCATGTGGATATATGTATACACACACACACATGGTATTGAGGAAGTGCATAGATACATAACCCGAAAGGTGACTGCCATCTGACATAAGATACCTCAGTGGACAGGTCACAGACACCTCACTTGGGGAATTCTTGTTTTTGCTAAAATAGGCAGTGAATTTAATAACCATTTTCTGGTAAATATGGGAGCTCCCCAAAAAGTGCACTGTTTCCAGAGATTATCTTTATTCAGTGTTACTGCTTTTCACTTTAGCTTGTGTTTGACCTTCTGGTCACTTAGTAACAAGTTATATAAAAGAGGTGGAAATATATGGGAAATTTTTAGACTGTGCAGATCATGAATGCTGAAAATAAGGTAAAGAGGGTTCAAGAGCTGTATGAGTCAAGGTCTGTCTTCTCTTTGTGTACTTTAATATATTTCAGTATTAAAGCCCTGTGTTTTTCCCTGTATAACAAATATACTGAGTAGGTTTTTTCAGGTTCTAAAGTCAGGATTGAGATTCATTGAGCTGATCTCTTTGATTTGTTGGACCTGAACTGTAAAGATATTTTGACCGTTTTGTTGACTGGTTGAAAGACCATTTTGGTAACTTAGAGCAGTCATTTAATCTTCCTGTGTTCCTGTATCTGAAAAGTGGGTGTGAACATATATTTGTGAAGTGCTCCCAGTACAGAGCTGAGAAATGCTACACAGGCTGTTGTGGTTCTTTCTGTTGCTTATGGTATCAAGCAGTAACTTGTATTACTTTTTAACAAGCCACTAATTTTTAGTGTAACTGCTTTGTAATCAGCACAGTGCAATCAATACATGTTGAAATCATTAAATGTAGTATTAACAAATCTACTGTAGAAAAATCTGTTTTAATAACATTCTATTCCAAGCAAGTTTAGAAGTTTCTGTGGTAGTTTGCCTAGAGCTGAAAGATCACAATTATTTGAAGAATTGGTACTTAACTTTAACCAGAAAGTGCAGTTTGCCAAACAGCTTTATTAGAGTATGTGAGGGTAGATTTGACAGTGGGTATGTGATTCAGAAACAACTTTTAGCACAACATAGGTGTACTTTACCTTATAGGGATTGCTGATGAATCGAAGTTTGTTTTAGAAGTGGGACTTTGTACCCAAGTCTGCCCTTGTTGTGCAGTGTATTAGTCATGCAAGGATGTGGAATTTTAAAATTTGTAGGTCAACACTTAAAAGTGAAGCAGAATCCAGCAACATAAAAAGAGTAGGAGAAGCCTAGCAACCATTATTGCTGGAAGTCTGAGAGATGTAATGTGTCCTATGGGGATAATTACTTCTGTTTCAGAGATGAAGAAATTTTGTGTCTAGAAAACATACTTTATACAACAGCAAAGATTGAATTGGTGGATTTGCGTTTTTGTCAAAAGCAGCAGTACAGATTGTGGTCTCTAATGACTCAGGGAGTTGTAAGACTGAAATAGCTTACCTACAGCAAGTTACTGATTTAATTAAACATGTAGCTAATACATAGAAAACGTATAAATTGGCAAATTGATCTGTTTCATAGTGCTGAAGTTAAGGGGGATAGAGAAGTGTAATGATAGGAAAACCTTTGAGTGAATTGATAAAACTGGATAAAATATGGACAAAACTAACTCAAAGACAAGTTAATGCCTTTTCTTCCATCCTCCTATCTGACATGGAAGCTATCCACTTTACATCAAACTTGGCTGTAGGCATTGCAAAGAAAATAAATTATTTTTTTAAATAATATGATTAGCTGGCTGTCTGGGGGATTTCTTTGTCCTTACAAAGGTTAATCTGTTGGACACCAGTGTCCACATAAGACCAATTACTGGAAACTGGTAGAGGTAGCAACCAAACTGATAATAGGTAGTGACTTTTTAGACAGCAGACTCCACCTACAAACTCATATCCATTGGAATATCATGATAACTTTGGTAGCCTTAATGTAGAATAATATTATCTATGCAATTTGAAAGAATCTCCTATCACTTTTTTAGTAGTTAAAATTAGCTGCTACCTAGTGGAAATTCAGCTGAACTTCAGAAGTTTCCAGGAGGTCAGCACTGGATGTTTTCTGAGTGCAGAATGTCCCCTGCTGCCTTGGGCCTACTGATGACTTAGTTCAAGTGCTGATCCAACCTTCTGACTCCCTGAGAAAAGCCTGACAATGCATCTTTATTCCTCCCTTCAGCAATGCCTAAATGCATTGCAGGTATTTCTGTGGGGTATGACACTGATGAGGCTAACTGCAATTAAATATCCTCAAATAAGATTAAAATTAACTATTTACCAAAGGTACTTGCTGCTAATTAAATACTTAAGCAGCATGCTGCAGTACCATCTGGGGACCCAAATTCAGAAAGTTATGTGGGATCCTCGATTTCACACTGAGCTTACTGAAGAAATACTATATGTAGCATCTGGGGAGGAGATCCCAAAGGAATGAGCAGCAGTCTCAGAAGAGTAGAGTTATGTAACTGCTCTTTATAAATATAATTTAGATAGCAGTGATGGGTAAAAGGCAATTTAGAAGCAAGAAGTTTTTGCTGGTGAGCACTGAACAAACTCAAACTGGAAAGGTTTTCAGAAGAGCAAAGATCACAGTTCATATGAGCATTTCAGACTGAAAACTTCCATTGTCCTCATGTAATCCAAATATTAAATAAAAAAATCATCCCTATTAACTTCTTTTAAGTCTGGTGAGTATATTTTTATGAAAACAGGGTATTTTAGGTGCTAGGGAAGCAGCACTGTAGCTCGTCCAGCAGCCTGGATGTTGCTAACAAGTTGCACAAAACTCACTGGTGTTAAGCAACAACATTCATAGTTGTTGAGCATAATAAGATGCCTATTTGCTTGAAGTTGAGTTCACTTGAAATGCATCTGTTACTTCACTCTGTACTCACTGTCAAGAACGATATTTGGGTCTGGGAGCCCGACCCTGTACCCCAGCAAAGCCCTTGCTGTCCTATGCAAAGCTGTACTTGAATGTATCCAAAATGGCAAGTCTTGTACTGCCCTTATTAACCAACAAATGGGGCAACCTGGAAAATCTCTTCTGTTCCCCAGTCCCTACTTTGAGTGAAATATCAATTTGGTATTAGTACTTAACTCTTGTATAACTTTAGGAGTATACATAAATTCCATTGATTGCAATTTCCTGGATGAATTTATTACTTATTTGTACTATGAAGATAACTAAATGCTTTCAGAGGAGATTTGACCCCCTCTGTAAAGTGCTTTTCATAAATAAATCTGAGATAACTAGCCATGGAAAGTCATTACAACCTTCCAGAACAAAGAGAAAAGGAAACAGCTAATACAGATGTAGCTTGTAGTGTTGCTGCTGAGACTGTCAATGCTTTCTGCAATAGAACCGGTTTGTCTGGCTGATTTAAAAATTAATCTGAATTCTGTAAGAAGCTGCCTTGAGCTGCTTACTGAGTAGTAATGGGGAGATTGGTTGGGGGATGGTAGGAGTCCCTTGGAAAGCATCTCTGAAAAACTATTGTTTTGGTTTTTTTATAAACATAATATGTTAAGAAGCATGTTGTTCCATATTTGGGAGTTTAGTGAGCAGCCATTATGCCTAAAGGCAAAAAATTACTTCTTCCTTGCAATTAGTCCCTATTGCAGAAAAGTTTCCTTTGCTATTAGTTACTAACAAAGCACATAGTACAACAATTTTAACAAAGTAGTAGAGGGTAGGTTACACCCACAAGTACAGACCAACTCTTGAGATGACCCAGGTAAGTGGTGTGGTTACACCTTCACAGCAGAGACATGCAAAGGCAGATAATGATAGCTGCCTGGGCAGCCTGAAACATGGTATCTCTAATTAGTCCTTAACTTGCAACTTGTGTGTTGTTTTAATGCAAAGAAAGGCTGCTTGTGTACATCCTTAAAAGCTGTGAAAACAGACTTCAGGAGCCCCACAGCCTTCACAGGGATCATCAGAGGGCTGGGATCTTTAAGTGGGAGAGGCTTGCATCATATATCTAAAATTGGTAAATATTCATTTATATGATGAATCTACTTTACAAGAAGACCTGACACTGTGACTTTCAAGTTCATGTTTGTTCTTATTTTGAATAGATTATTAGATGAGGATTAGTTGAAACTGAAGACATAAGTGATAGGAAAGCATTTTGTTAATCTTTATTTTATTAATAACAGATTTTAGGTAAAGCTGTTCAAGTGCTCTTCCACAGAGGAACCAAGCCAAAACATTGAGGAGAGGATCAATGACAAAACAGCTGAGGAGTAATGCAGATTTTTTTTTTTTAAACATCTGGTATTTTCTGTGCTACCTTTAAGTAGTGAGGATGCAGTAAGAGACTTGTAAGTGGCTTGAAGTGAGGAGTGAATTAGCAGCAGAGGAAATTAAAACTCCTTACTTGAAATCTGTATGTAGCCTCGACAAAGATTGCCATTTAGGAGGAAATTACCCAGCAAACTTGGAAACAAAATGTGTTAAATCTCCAGAAGTAGTTATCAGAAACTTTTACAGAAAAAGTATGAAATGGCAGATAAAATATCTCCCCTTGATACCTCATAAGTAAAAATTTGTAAGTTACTAGTGAACTGCCTCTGTTTTCTGGTAATTGAGGATTTTGGAATTCCTCATCCTAGTTTTAATACAAGGAAGATTATTACAACTGGAAAAAAGATTCTATGGCTCATATTCAGTAAATACTGTCTTCAAGGAAACCAGAACCGTTTATCCACAGGAAGATATTCTCTCAGTTGTTGGGGTAGAAGAAATATTTTTTTTTTAATTATTATGGTGGAAATAATTTGTTTTACCAACCTCTTTTACCAAAAGGTTGGAAGTCATTGGGACTGCTTGGGAGGATAGTTAGCTATAAGGACAGATGTGTTGGAAATAGTCCAGTGACCACTTAGTTTCAGTTTACTAACTGTTCATGTTGCAGAAGCTGAAATAGGAAGTTATACAATAGACTGGTTAGGAAAAGTTAAGGAGCTTGACTTTATAATTTAATTGATAAAACTAACTTGCATTCCATGAAATAAATCCAACAAGAGGGAGACCCAAACACAGTAATACTGTCTAGTGAAAAAGCTTTCTCCTTCCCATAGATCAGTCAGTTGTTCAGTAACCTATCTGACTATGTATCCAGTTATCCCAGATTTCTATTATGACTGCAGAGCAGAATACATTCAGCTTTAGAATAAGAAGGCGGCTTATTTTTATCTGTTCTTAATTTTGACATAAACAGTGTCTGCAGTATTCACACTAAAATGGATGAGGATCTACTCAAGAGCTGTATTCAGACAGTGCTCATTAGTATCTAATACTATTATCCAAGTCTGTTGTTAAAACACTTTGATTTCAAATTGGGGGTATAAGAAAGCTTAATGGAAAACTGCATTTTTTAATTGACTCAAGACATTCAAGAAGAATTAAATCTCCTTTGAAATAAAAATAGGCTTAGCTGCAAACCTGCCTGTTTGCCCAGTGCCGGAAGTGATTCATGTGAATTAGGACATGTGTAGGAGTCACAGGGCTCTCGGGAGGCTTTTCACGGTAAGGCGCATTTGCAGTCCTGTTGCAAAGTAGCCCTGGACAGGAGGGTCACTTAATTCTCAAGTATGATGTTCAAGCTCTGTTCAATCTTTAACTTCATAGAATAGAGTGTAAGGTGGGTTTTGGGGGAGTGGTTTGGGTGTTTTCTTCCTGTTTTTTTTTTTTTTCTGCGTGCTTATACCTTATCTTTAATTCACAGATTGTCCTAGCACTCCTGATACTCCAAATAGTGATCCTCGGTTTTCCACAAACAACAGATTGATGGCCTTAAAGAAGCAGTTGGATATAGAACTGAAGGTAAAACAGGGAGCAGAAAATATGATACAGATGTACTCAAATGGCTCTTCAAAGGTAAGGCTTTGGAATGCTTAAAGATCATGAAATGAATGTGGGTTTTCACATTGCTGTAGTGTGACTGTACAATGTATAAACAGTATGCAGCTTCAGTATTTTAGTTCGGGCTATATTTTTGTTAAACAGTTCCATCAAATCTGCTACAATTTACCATTTTTTGTTGTGGTTTGATACCCACTGAAGTGATTGTGTTATCAGTTTGTGCAGATACAGTTCAACCTAAATAATAAATCCGGCTTACTAAATTTAGTACATCTAGTAATCTTTGACCACGTGGGATTCACTTAGCAGCAAAGCTTGGTAGGACTGACTGGTGGCTGGTGTTTTTCCTAGCTCCACTGAAAAAAAAAAGATCCATTAGTTTAACATTGTAACGTGCATGATAATTACAACAAAGGCAATATTGCCAAGTATATTCTGAACTTGTCATCTAGTTGTAGTTAGCAGCAAAAAGATCTGTGCCAAATGCTTCAATAGAATGTGTGTAGTATTCTGATAGAGATGTCATAACCTGCATTGATACATATAAAATACTCATTGAAAATAAATTCTTTTTTAGGGAAGTGTGGTAATCTAGAGGTAGCAACTGATAGAATAAAGTGAAATTAAAAATAAAGCCACACTTACTATTATATCTGAATTTTAAGTACTTGCACTCACTCTCTCTTGATAGCACCAGAATTTTTCCAAGGAGGTGGAAGGCAGTCATAGTTCTCAAATAAGAAAAAAGGGAGGGAAGGATCCACAGAGAAGATATTCTCTCAGTTGTTGGGGTAGAAGAAATAATTTTTTTTTTCATTCATTTCACCTTTCATTCATTACTCATGAACTGTTCTTTACCTTTATTAAATCATTAAGGAGATTAATTTCCAGACTAAGGGGAAACACAAGAGTAGATCTAACAAATAGTGTGTAGTTGCTTGGTTAGATGTTTTTGTGTCCAGACAGTAGTAAGGAGAATCAAAATGTTTTAAGATCTTGGCTGACCCGGCACCTATCTGGGTCAGTCAACTTACTAAAAGGAAGTGTTTGGCTAGAAGAGAAGGAATCTGGGAATTACATTGCTACCCCTTACAACTGATTTTAACTAGAAATTGTTGGAAAGGAACTTCATGTTTTTGACTGAATTTGGGCTAGGTGTTGGTGGAGAGGTAGATCACTTTGTGTGTCTCTACTGTATGACTTCCTTATACCTTGAACAAATAGCAGGGAGCGCTGCTTTCTCACAGAAAATGAGTTTAGACTCGATGGACCAGAGGTGCCATCAAGTTCCTTCTGTCCCAGGCAGCCTTATCTGAAAGTGACCTGTAACATACTAGCTGGGGGCAAATAGAAGAAATAGCTGGAGTGCACATTATGACTAAGGTCATGGGAATGCTGTCCATCCACCACAGTCCCTCAGCTCCTAGAAACCCTTGGAGTCTACATTCTCTGGGGCCATGTACTTAACATCAGGTACACTTAGAACTAATAATTAGCTAACCCAAATGGATCAAAAGACATACACAAATTAGGTTTCTAATAAACACTTGGTAAGTAACCTTATAACAGGCTGAAAAACTTAACTAAACACTCAGGCTGTAATATTAGACATTGTTAGCAAGCTTTGATCAGACTAGGTAGAGAAGATAAATTCTGGTTTGCTTTAGATTGAGGTATGTAATTAAAATCTCTGATTGAATCTTGTATTTGCAATTGGTAAATGCTTAAATGAGCCTACCACATTGGGAGTATATAGTATCTGGGCTGGAGAGAGCAAGCTGCAAAGCACAAAAGCATTGCCAGCCACTTCAGCAAACAGGATGGAAATGGTGGGTATTCATTCTCTCTTTTTTTTTTTTTTTTTCCTGCTCAGTTGTGAGTTATTTGGCAAGTTTGAACTGTAGCCTTGAGCATGCTGACTATGTTTTAAAAAGCAGAGCTTAAAAGAATCCAACCATCTGGATGGGGTGGGCAAAAGGGGCAGAAAATCCCCAGTTTGAATCCAATCCCAGTAATCCAGTAGTTCTTTAAAAAGTAGTCATCGGACCATCTTTAAACACAAACTCATTTGTGACCTTTCTGCAAGTGTACTATATGATCTAATTTCAAATCTGTTGTATTATTTTGAGACCTAAATTTAATGGAGGGAGGTTATAATCTGTTTTCTAAAAATGAAAAAGCAGTCTGTTAATAAACCCATCATCTCATGGGAAGCTTTTCCCTTTGTACTTTACTTGCTTCAGTAACATTCAGCTCAACCTATTTGGACTTGAACATTTCTGAGATAATGATCGTCTTTCCTTGGATGTGCGTAGGTTCTCTGAGATCCCATGACAGCTTTGCAGATCAGTTTTACAGGCACTGTCAGTTCTTCTGTACTCAGAAGATGCATTGAAATACTTTGTATTCAACCTCCAACACTAAGAGAGCTGCTGAGCATTACACATACATTTTGATTCAGAAGATGTGATCTTCTCTCTCTTTAAAACCTAAGGATATCTCTGTAACGCTGGATTGCCTCTGCTCTGCACACTGAAGGGCTAATGCTGCTCCTGAGCAAGCAAATCCATTCCAGTAAGAGACTATGAGGGATAATCAAGAGCAGCATGATCAAAAATAAGATAAAAGTGAAGATACAGACAAAGAAACACTTCCAGCATATTTATACATCAGAATGATGCATGGATAAGGTTTAGTACAGGATTTTAGAGTGACTTGTAATCTGTTACTTAAATCCTATACTCTGCTAAAGTCAGTGATTATTCCAGAATTTCACACCTGTATTCGAGAAAGTATTGATTTAGGAAAGTCAGTGTGATCATTAATGGGATAAGAAACATGGAATCTTAAAATACTAAATCTGTGGTATCTCCCTGTAATGTTGATTAATACTAAAACTTCAAATCGAGAGTTCTGAAACTACGGTATGCAGAGGGGGCACAATTTCTTTCCACGAAACCAAAGTCTTTTTATGTGTAGATTTTGGTATATCTACCCTGCAGAACAAAAGGCAGCATTAAAATATCTGAGTTAGTAGCAAGTCAAGGGGAGAGGTCATAGAGGAGCTCCATGAAAGTCAATTTCTCAGCATGCTTTTTTACAGTATGCTTCATGGTGCCAGTATTTCCAGCTCTGGGACCTGAGCTTCACTGCAGTTCTTTCTCTTGGTTATGGCAAGGGAAGAATTTACTTTCTTTAACTTCTTAAGTAGTTGATAACTTCATTATAAAATTAAGAATACAATTATAAACCATGTCTATGGGAAAGTAACTTATTAATGAGGCTATAGAATGGCTACAAAATGAGCGAACCAAAATACCCTTTGGGTTGTAAGGGTGTTACACATCTGCCCTGCCTGCTGTTAATTACTGTGATTGATTGGTACTGCGTGGACAGGACAAATACACTGCCTTAAATTTCCTTTAATTTTCTTATACCTTGTTTTTGTTGTTGTTCATACTGCAAGTCAGATCACCTTTAAGCTGTCTGGTAATTGCCAGAACATAGAGACAGAGCCACGTGGAGCCATGGAAGTTTATGAAAGTTCATCTTTAGGAATGTTATCTTCTAAACAGCTTCTTGTGATACTGCTTTTGAAAATGAAGCTTGGTTATCTTAGTTTATTTAGATTAAAAAGTGCTGTACTGTATTTAGATTGCTGATGAAATAGCTAATGAAGTAGCCCTTGTTTGTTACATATTTATTAATGCAAAAAATTTTCAGCTTTCATTTGTTCAAAAAGATGTACTGCAAACTTAATGAGCTGTGTAAGCAACATTATATTTCTAATTTCAGTATTGAAAATCAACTCAGGTTAAATAGTACAATTACTTTTATATGTGCTTAGTCTAGCAAATTTGTCTATTACAAGAGTTTTTACCATACGCAAAGTAAACTGGAGACATTCTACATAGTTTTGGAGATATTTTGCACTTAATATCTTTTCCTTTCTTTAGTATCAGATTACAAAATATTAATCTACATATGTAATGTTTCTAGATCATGCCTCCTTCACTCACCTTGAAACACATACAGTTTCCCTGGGAGTGGCTTACAGTCTTTAATCAACCAATGCCTCTATCCTAACTTAATTTTCACTAATATCTTTATGTGGTTAGTTTGTCTAATCTATATTAAATGAAATGCATAGATTTAGTTCTTGTTCCTAAGTATGTGTGGTTTGAAACTTTCAGTATGTCTTGTTCCATAAAGATGTTTCTGATTTCAACTTGTCTGTTTGTTTTAACAGGATCGAAAACTTCTTGCCACAGCTCAGCAGATGCTTCAGGACAGCAAGACAAAAATAGAAGTTATAAGGATGCAGATTCTTCAGGCAGTCCAGACCAATGAATTGGCTTTTGATAATGGTGATGGTGTAGAAAGGAAATATGAATCATTAATGTCAGAATGTCATATAGATATATACCCATATGCACACAGGCTTGCCAAAAAGTTATGTTAGGAACATTTGATAAAGCTTGCATGAACCAAAAATAATCAGAGGCTAGGCAAAACTTTGTGTATCTTGGGGGGCCAAAAACACCTGAAGGAATGTGAAGGAAAATACCTTCATCATAATGAAGAGAAATACCATCTCTATCATCCTTTCTATACTTTATGCTGTCCATTTTTGCTTTGTGGTCTACCTTCTCATTTCATGCATGCTTTCTTTTGTCTTAATAATTCGTGATTTTTTTATAGCATATAATCTTTATATTATGATGCTAAAAAAAATCTGATGCCAGTACAAAGCCTGCTTGTTATACATACTTTAATAGACTGACCTTATTATTTCTAGTGGTAGGGGACAGATGGAGGAGAATTTTTCCTGATTTTATAGGTATTTAGGCTAGATTGAGTGCTAAACAACTACCTTTAAAGCAACAAAAAAAGGTGTTATTTAAGTGACCTGGCTTGAAATACTCATGCTGCATTTCAGAAGTATTTTTAGACTTTAATTTCATTGAAAATCTTCAAATAATAATAAAAAAAATTACTCTTGAACTCTAATAGCATGAGTGTACTAGAAACTTACAGGCATATGGGTATATCTCTACATCTTGAACTTTATTTGTGTGCAATTCTGAATATTGACATTGTGTGACAATGCTTGTACAGGGCCTGTAAGGAAAAATGTGTGTTCATGTTTTGTTTTGTGGTGTGTGAGGTGTTTGGTTTCTGTGTTTGTTTTTCCATACCACTTTTTAACACCCCATTTTAGCACATGGATTATAGATACAATTTGTTTAAAAGGAAAAGAAATTCATGCTAAAAAGGGCTTTCAAATGCCTTTTTGTGTTCCTACTACTCTTAGTGCTTTAAGCAGAAAGGAATATATTCAGGAAGTGTTCTGATTAGGATATCTAAGCACTCTGAGATTTTGGACATTAAAATGGTTAACCCAGGCCATTTGGCAAAGGCAGTGTATGGAATCTCTCACATCTCTCTGTGCTGGCAGAAGCCAGATTCCATGGGATTTCAAGTAAGCCAGGGCGATTATCAGAAACTGATCAGGGATCTACTTGGCTGCAGAGCAGTATAAAAGATAAATGCTCATAGTGTAGTTCAGAAGTGTTGAAGTCCCAAAACTTCCTTGCCAGTTGAATATTTGGGATATTTCAGTTTTGTCCCCTAACTCCCCTGAAGACATTTTCTTTTTTTCACATCTTCTAGCAATTATAGCTCTTCAGGAAGTAGGAGCTCTTTATTGAATTGAGGCCCTGATCAATTATTTCTTCATTCAAATGTAGATGCTTGAAATATCAGTTTTTACTTTTATTACATACTTCAAGTTTCTCTTTGGACTACCAAATATGCATCTCTCCTGTTTTTTTCCTTTTTCTTCTCCCCTCTGTTTATATGGAGGAGGGGTTGATACTAAAGAAATTAAACCTGGTTGTTATCTTCAATGAAGGTTGTTTGTTTATATCTCTTTGCAGCAAAACCTGTGATAAGCCCTCTTGAACTCCGAATGGAAGAATTGCGGCATCATTTTAGGATAGAGTACGCTGTAGCAGAAGGTGCAAAAAATGTGATGAAATTACTTGGATCTGGGAAAGTTACCGACAGAAAGGCACTTTCAGAAGTAATTTGTCATTACAATTTCTGATACTTTGTTTTGAAGTTTATTTAAGGGGAAAAAATTGAACTATTTCTAATTCTTTTTGTTTTAAAAAGGCACAAGCAAGATTTAATGAATCAAGCCAGAAGCTGGACCTCTTGAAGTATTCACTGGAACAGAGATTGAATGAACTTCCTAAAAACCATCCCAAAAGCAGTATTATTATAGAAGAGCTTTCATTAGTCTCCTCACCCACATTAAGTCCTCGTCAGAGTGTAATATCTACTCAAAACCAGTACAGTACACTGTCCAAACCAGCAGCTTTAACAGGTATGATTTAAAGAGCTTTTTTGGTTTTCCTTTTTGATCTTAATTAATGATTTAAAACAAGCTTTTAATGCCAACTATATTTCTTACTGGACATATGTAATTGTTGTTCTTTTCCTAGACAAAGGCATTTAGAATTTCCCAGTGTCTATACACTGCAAAAAATGCAGATAAGTTTCTTTGATTTATTTGTTTACCTTTTTATAATGTTATTGAAAATGTGATGCTCTGGCATTAAATAGCTCCCTATGGAATGATATTGCTAGCATTTACCAAATGCCTTTAATCTTGAGATTATCATGTACTTGTCATCAAGGTGTATAAGTATCATTATACCCATTTTACAGATAGGGAAGCTAAGTTGCAGAAGGGTTCAGTGATTGCCCTGATCAAACAACAAGTAGGTGACAGAGCTGGAGATAGGCACCAGCTTTTCTCCCAGTTCCTATTTTACTCACTGGACCTCAATGGATTTCTGGAAGGTGAGATTTATACTACCAAACCATGCATTATATTTGTAATCCAAAGAAGGAGATCCTAACAAACATAGATGAAACCATGGGGGAGACTCTTGTTTCTTGGTACCAACTGTTTTCCTTGCAAATAAGATTGGAGTGATTTTTTTAAAGAGACTTGGCCTACTGTGAAGAACCACATTTATATATAAATGTGACTTAGGAAAATCTCATAGTTTGGGTTCACCTGGAATTGTCCTTCAATGAAAGTAAGGTTTCAACAGAGAACGATATTTTAACAAATGTCTTGAACATTTGCCTCACAGCATTCTTAAAGAAAAACATGCTTCTGACTACTTGGGGGTATGTTGCTGTTCTAAATTTTTTTAGCCAGTGGTCTAGAATTCCTAGGACAGATAGGTTTGACTTTATGTTTTGTTTCCTAACACATTTGGCATGTAACTATTAAGCCTATTATTAACATAGTAAGTTTATAAGAAAAAAAAAATACCTGGAATTCAAATGTTACTCAGGATATACATGTAGAAATTAAACAGAATTTAATTTTGAAGTACTGTGGGGTTATATTTTGAAACAGAAAGAGGAATTTTTCGGCTGAGCTACAAGAATAATAATAATAATAATAATAATAATAATAATAATAATAATAATAATAATAATAGTGAGCAAGTCTATTTCTCTTGCATTGTGAAGCAAGAGAAACTTGCTGAGAGTCTCTCAGCTGAGAGTCCTTGTAAAGTTGTGTGGTAAGAAGAACTTTTTCCATCAAATGAAAACTGAAATGATCAGTGACTGCAGGCAGGAAGTATCATGCCTTGGGTTTAAAACAACTTGCTTTTTTTTCTGCTTCCTGTAACAGATAATGAAGAGTCAGATACTTTATAGTGGCTATAATTTCTCTTTAAACATGATTTACTGATACATATGAAATTTTTTAATAGAAATTGACAAAGCTACATGCTTGTGAAGTTCTTAATAGTTTCACTTTCATATTGCCTACACAAAGAGCTTTTGTATTGAGCTGGATTTAAATGAAGTGTCTCTGTGTTTTGCCTCTAATGCTTTGTGAGAAATAGAGCAATGCTACTGTCATACATCTTTAAGTGCATCAACATGACTTTCTGATTTGCATCCATTCCTTATACAAGAGTATAGCTTTTCTGCTTATTAATATCTTTTTTTTTTCTAAACAGAGTTTGGGAATGGAGTATTCTTTTACCTTTTAACCTGTTTCGGAAGCCAATAGCATCTCTTTGTCTTCATAGCCTAATGCTTAGCTGTCACTTACGGCTGTTAGCTTCCTACAGGTTGGGATTTCTTCTTAGACTGGTTTCTTGCTGTCTGTTCTGTGGGCTATGATGTTGCCAGATCATTTTTAGGTTAAGTCTGACTTAAGTATCTGTTACAAAAGAGTACTTTTTAAGTGTCATGGTTAAGTACATTTGCTGTCAAAAGAAGACTGCATTTCAGAGCTGCATTTCTAACTGACACTGATTATGAACTGGCTAATTTCACCACTTCTAGTAGTTGATTTTGTCAGTCAGTGCTGTCACAGTTTCATAGATGTTATCTTGTACAGGATGAAGCCAGCCTACCATTCTTGTAACCATCTGTGGTATTCAGATGTTTTTGTGCTACTGGAGGAAACTCTTCAATTTGAACAGCAGCCTTATACCTCATTTGGTTAAAGATGCAGAAGATTTGGAAGAATAGCTTGTTGAAGAGTAGCTTCTTGTCTCAGCTTTTATAAATCCAAATTCAGTCAAATTGGAACAATTGAATGATTTTAAATTACATACTGATACAATTTTGACTTTAGCATGCACCAGGCACATGTGATTTCTGGTGTGTGATTTCTTACACAAATCTGTAGTCTCAATAGTTTGTTAATTTTATCCAGTATTAACTAGTTATATAAAACTCATTAAAATTGTTATTGCTCCATCTGGAAGATTCATTGCTTTAATAAGAAACTTGAAATTTGTCAGTCTTAAAAAATGATGTTGTTTACAATTCAAACCCAACTCAGTTAGGTTCCCAAGTGAAGAAAACAAAAAGACTTCTGGAACACAACAAAAACTTATTTTATGTTATCTTGGTGAACTGTTGCTCTTTTCTAGAAGGTTGAGTCCCACATAGTTGACTTTTAATGCTTTTATTTTCAATATATATGTGTGTCCTAGATTTGTCTTTTGATTTCATCTGATCTTTCTGTTATACCCTGTGGGAGTCAGAATGTGAGCTATTGCCATCAATCAGTCATTAGTCATTCACTTGGCTTACTTAAGAGCAGAAAACTTTCATAAATCATTGTCCATCTTCTTCTAGGTACCCTGGAAGTGAGGCTCATGGGCTGCCAAGATATATTGGAAAATGTCCCTGGTCGATCAAAAGCCACATCAATTACATTGCCTGGTTGGAGTCCAAATGAAGCCAGATCATCTTTCATAAGTAGACCCAGTAAAAGTAAAAGTGGGAGTGGTAGAAACCTTCTGAAAACTGATGACTTGTCCAGTTCAGTATACCCTTACTTTTCTTATTTTTATGCATTATCTTTTATTTAAATTTTCATGGGCATGATATGTCCTGTAATTTAAAATATTAAATTGATTCAAAGCTTTAAACTTTAAATATTTCTTTACTTGTTAAGCTGTTAACAAAAGCACAACCACACTATTATGCCCATAAGAACCAATTAAATATGAGATTACATTTCTAAGGGAAACTTACTGGAGATTTTTTTTTGTTTGTGGAAAATCCTCTTAAAGTTTTAAGCTGAGTTTGTGTACTTTACTTACAGATGAAGTCTGTGCTGTACTGAAGCTGGATAACACCGTGGTTGGTCAAACTAGCTGGAAACCGATTTCCAATCAGTCATGGGATCAGAAATTTACACTGGAACTAGACAGGGTAAAAATGTGGCCTGATTTCCTCAACAGCTGTACTTGATTCTTGTATTAATTTCATGTTGCTTTTTTCCCCTGTTGCTGTCATTTTATTCAAATTCCATAAGTGCAGCATTCCCATCTTTACTAGAAAGAGCTCCCTGGGCTTAAGCTGTTGTGCTGGGCCAGCATTCTAGAAATCTTAACTTTTCTGACCTACAAACTGATGTAATATTTTTGTCAAGATCTAACCCTTAGTGGCTTTTCAAAGATGGGAGATGGGAGAGATGGTGCTTACTTTTTTATTTGGATCATCAGCTTTTAATTATTTATCAGTAAAGTGTGATATCAGATCAGTTTGGATGTTTTGGTAAAACTACATCATAGAATTTTTAGTGTTTTTATAGAAGTGTTCTCATGTAAAGCTGGTCAGTTCTTCAGGAATAATAAATTCATTACTTGTTCGTTCTTATAACTTTAAATGTTACTTAGAGGGCTCAACTCAAAAGTATTGAGTTGCTACTTTTGAAGTAGAATTTATGTTATATAGATTTAACCAAGTATTTTTTTAGGTAACTGATAGTCCTAGTATTTTAAGGTATGAGGTTTATTTTTTTTCTGAAAATTAAACTATATTTTAGGAGCTTAAATTATCTCCAGTACATGTTTACTCCAATACATGCTTCTCACATGAGAAAAAATAACAGCCACTTTCCTGTTTTTTTGCTTTTTCCCTGCCAAGCCCCAGTCCAGATTCCCTCCTCTAGGAAGGAAGCAATTTTAGACTTGCAAGTAGAGAAATTCAGGTTACAGTCAGGAGTAGTGCAGGAAAAAAAAAAAAAAAAGGAGCTGTGGAGCCCTGAAGCCTCAATTATTTTCAGATTAAGACTTGAACTACTCAGCGTAGTAGCTGCTCCTGCCAGCCTCATATGTTATGGGCTCTATTTAAGAACTTAGGTTTTGGTGCCAGAAAAGGACTTTGCTTCTGCTGTTCCTGGCCACGTATCCTGAGACTGGCTCAGAAGGTCAGAGCTTGGTCCCAGTGACACCAAGGTGTGGTTTCAATCCCCATATGGGTCATTCACTTAAGAGCTGGACTTGATGATCCATGCAGGTCCCTTCCAACTCAGAATATTCTGTGAATCCTTCTGTGCTTGAAATGCACAATCCAAGCCCTGTTATTCTTTAATCTGGTGCTTCTTGACTTCTTTTAAAACCTGTCATAGCTATGGTAGACAGTAAAATGATGTATGATGGAGTTGAAGTAGTAACATGCGATGGTGCTGTTACATTGCAGGATTCACATGTATTGCAGGATTCTTCACTTTTGGGACAGGTTTTTGTAACACACATATAAGACACTCTAAGAATATGTAAATCACATCAGCAAGATAGAGCAGTAGTTCCTGGTAGTTTAAAGTTTTTGGTCCCTCTTTACAACCATATTACAAAAGGTGCATGCGTTTCTAGAGATAGTCTACAAGGTTTTGCATCATCATGTATATCCAGGTACGAAAATGTTTGCAGGCATCAAATGAAGTTGGTACTTGTAAAAAATATGGAAACTACCAAAACTGAGGTTTCTAAGCATAAGTTAAGTTTTGTTGTCAGAGCTTGAGCTAAAACATCTTGAACAAACAGTGTTGTTAGACTGACCTTAAAAGTCTGGTTACTGTGGCTCTCTGCTTCTACTCTCAGGGAAAATTTTACATCTGTGCTTTTATTTGTACAATGGAGATCTCATCTGAACTGAAGTGAAATGCTGTGATCATCAGAGCTTCAGTCTGACTGGTTAGCTCTGCCAGCCTTTTAAAATAACAGCTCTGCATCTTGATCCTTGAGTTCCTTGATCTTACAGTTGTACCGTGGTAACTCTTGCAGAACAATTACTAATAAGTGATTTCCTGTGTCTGTGTTTCCTGTCATAGTCACGTGAATTAGAAATCTCAGTTTATTGGCGTGACTGGAGATCTTTGTGTGCAGTAAAGTTTCTGAGGTTGGAAGATTTCCTGGATAACCAACGGCATGGCATGTGTCTCTATCTCGAACCCCAGGGCACTCTGTTTGCAGAGGTAAGAATGTTTCTTTGAAGCACTTGAACATACTCGAAAGTATTACATGGCAGAATAGTTTAACAAGTTTTCCTTGAACTTTTAAGAATGCATTTTGTTCTGAAACTTGAACTATAACACACATTATTTGAACTGCAGGTTACGTTTTTTAATCCGGTTATTGAAAGAAGACCAAAACTCCAGAGGCAGAAGAAAATTTTTTCAAAACAGCAAGGTGATTCTTTCATATAAACATGTAAAGCTTAAAACTTGTATAGATCTGTGAAATTTTTTATACAGAGGTCTAATGTTTGCCTGCAGATAATACTGTTGATAATGAAGGATTTGGCATTGCATTTAGAAATCTTTTGTATTAGAATTCCTTATTATGCATCAGCATTTAATTGTGATGAATTAGAAATTGCAAAGGAAAATTACAAATTTTGTTTGTTTTCCATAAACTATAAATTAATTCATATGAGATTTTTTAATTATTGGTTTTGGTAATGAGTTAGGAAATTACTTGCATTCTGTTTTCTTTTTTCACAATATCTATAGGCAAAACATTTCTCCGAGCTCCTCAGATGAATATTAATATTGCCACTTGGGGAAGGCTTGTGAGAAGAGCTATTCCTACAGTGAATCACTCTGGCACCTTCAGCCCCCAAGCAGCAGTGCCTGCCACAGGCCAAGTGGTGGATGCCCAGCTTGCTGAACTGACCCTGCCAGCCAGGTAGGTCACCTCTGCAGCTCTGCCGTACCCCTGAGCGCAGGAGGGAGCACTGAGAGGCTTCTGCCCTCATGTACAGAATGTGTGCACAGTCTGGTTATCCTGAAAGGCTGCACACCTTTCCTTCTTTTAGTTGTGGAGAACTATTCTGTAGCTAGATCAGACACACAATGTTTGGTTTAGGAGAAATCTACAGGTGTTAAAATAGTCTTTGCTATACACTGAGGAGTTATTTATTTTCTTGCCAGTGACTCTCCTGTAGCCAAATTGGACTTTGAACTTGAGCCTGAGCCTCCACCTGCTCCACCCCGTGCATCTTCCCTTGCGGAAATATGTGAATCTTCCTCTGAGATAAAGGCGCCTGATGTGCCTTCTCAGGCAAGTAATTTTTAAGAATCTTGGGTTATACAGTTTAACATGCTTGTAGTATTGGCATCTTTATGATGGATTTCTGCCTTTATAAATCAGCACATGCTCCCTTAACTTCCACACACAGAATTGTGTCAGTAGAATGCTCCGATTGCTCTTGGTGGCAGACTGTTTCTGTGGTTGGTGTGTTTAACACTCCATGTAATTAGTTCCACCACAGAAAAAAGCCAGAGCTCCAAAACTATTAGCGTATTCAGGATAAAATGGTTTTATTAAGAGAGAGCAAAATTACTGGAGCAGTAGGTTTTATCAGTCTGCTAAAATCTTACTTAGGTGTATCATCTGGAAATTTGTCATTTTAGCCTAGGCAATGGGTGTATTAAGAATTTCATGTGCTTTTAGTAAAAGTTCTGCATTCATTTGCCTTCACAATCAGTTTTAAATTTTCAGGTTTCTTGTTCTTCACAGGATGAAGTAGCAACTTTTGATTTTGAAAATGGCAGAAATAGTATTGTTCCAAAACTCCAGCCTGAAATAATCTGTGAGTCTGATGTTCCCCATTCAGACATGAAATACACCAGCACCAGAGAGTCTGAAGATAGAAGGTAAAAAAGCAGTGGTTTTCCTATTTTGATCTGAATAATATTTCTTAAAGCTAACAAACTAGAAACTTTGTGACCAATTTTTATTTACATAGATCACAACAAAGATTCCAGTTCAGTCTGAAGGATTTCAGATGCTGCGCTGTACTGGGCAGAGGACATTTTGGAAAGGTAAATGTCAAAAGGCTGTTTCAAGTGTCAAGGCTTTATCAAAAAGTAGATATAGCTCTTAAAGTTATCTCCTCTGTTTTAGGTGCTGTTGGCAGAATACAAAAACACAAATGAGATGTTTGCTATTAAAGCCTTAAAGAAAGGAGATATTGTGGCTCGTGATGAAGTGGACAGGTCAGTTTGTACAGTATAAACATATGGATTCCATAAACCAGTTGTATGCTCTGCCAGGGAGCTGCTGAATTGAGTGGAAGAGCAAATTCAGCTGTCATCTCCCTGTGTAGCTGGCTGCTGTAGATGTGTATGCTTGTTCTGGGGCAAGCAGGGAGCAGAGTAACCCCTGCTTTGTTGTAGTGCCCTTCTTATGCCTGAACCACAGATCTGACTTAAGCTGATCCTGTTTTTGATTTTCAGGTTCTCTTGCAAGTATTTATTCTAATTACTTCCAATTACTTACATCACATTTGGGATAACCGTGACTGTTTGCTTTACTGGCAGAACCTGTGTTGCTATTTCTGAACCTCTAACATACTGTCATGCTCTGTCCATCATATTTTCCCTTCGTATACTGTTGGGTGTTTTTCGGTCTTTTTGACCCAAAACTTAGATTCTGCTTTTTTTGGGTTTTTTAATTGCTTGGACGTGAAAGAGCCATTACAAAATTGTTTGGTTTTAGTGCAAGAAGGTGTTTTTACAGTTGCTTAAGAGTGACTGTGTTCATTTGCAGGAAGAAGGATAGCTGTATTAACAAAAACCTACAACTTAAACAATTGGTTTAAAGAGGAATAACCAGGAATTACTATAGATAGATATCTGTAATACTGTCACTGGATTTCCACTTTACATCTTGTAAATAATTAAAATAAAAATGGATTGAAATGAATGTCACATGATTGCAGTGCATAATTAATGCAATCCAAGTATTTGGAAGGAAAATTGTCAGCACAATTTTCATGGACTGCTAGGTTTCCTCTTTTCATTTGGGAAAGCTAAATATAAATTCATGAAATCCTGATAAAAATTCATGAAATCCTGATATTAAAATCTCTCTCTTGAACAAAACAAAAAAAGTTCTTATCTTATCCTGAGGAATAGAGCAAAACCCATAAAGTATAAAATACCAATATTTTCTGAGAATTGAAAAACTGTTGTTCAGCACTAAGCTTTATATTATTCCTGATTTTGTTTGCAGCTTGATGTGTGAAAAGCGAATATTTGAAACTGTGAATAGTGTAAGACATCCCTTCTTGGTGAACCTTTTTGCTTGTTTCCAAACCAAAGATCACGTGTGCTTTGTAATGGAATATGCTGCTGGTGGGGACCTGATGATGCACATTCACACTGATGTCTTCTCTGAGCCCAGAGCAGTGTGAGTATCCCTCCCTTCCTGTGGCATTAAGGGAAGGGCGCTTTGCTCAGTGGATAAGAACTAAGGGCTTTATCACCACATGCCACCACATTATGCCACTTCAGTAAATGCTGCTTGAGGGTTGGAGATTTTAACTGATTTTGTTGTTAGAAGATGACATGCAGATTTAATGTGCCTGAATCTACACTGAATTCTACACTGAAAATCTATACACAAGTATTTAGTTTTTATAATACTTTTTTTAGGATCACAATAAAAATGCGAATGAAGAGTTAAAATAGTAGACAAAGTTAAAAAAGGAAAGAATAAGCTCATTTAGAAAACCTTCAATGCTATAGCAGTGAACACTACAGAAAATTTATCCTCCAGCCCAAGCAAACATGCCACAGTTTGAAAGCTGCAAGTTTAAGTGTTCTTGCCATCTGGCTTTAAAACTCTGGCTTTGTAAAACTAATCTGTACCCAAAAAAACAATTGGTAATCTTCAAAGGATGGCTCATAAAAAAATCAATAATAATGGACTTCACATTCTGAAAAGCAAGACAAAATTCCATTGAAATTTTAACTAACTTTTTCAACAGATTTTATGCTGCGTGTGTGGTTCTTGGACTTCAGTATTTACATGAGCACAAAATAGTGTACAGGTAAGTAGTCATTTCCAGCAGATGAATTTCAGCTGTTCTGAACAGTACTAAAGAAACACATCAATGATGCAATTTTGTTCTCAAATGTTCATTTAGAGATTTGAAGTTGGATAACTTATTGCTGGACACAGAAGGCTTTGTGAAAATTGCTGACTTTGGTCTTTGCAAAGAAGGTAATAGCCCTTAAATTTTCTTTCTAGGGGAATTCCATAGTCTGTCCTACTCTTGACCGTTCCTTGAGAGTTTTGGACTGCCAGATGTGCATAGGGTCTATTTACCATGTGTCATTTGAAGGAAAAAAATACTCCTCTGATTGTACAAATATGAAGATAGGAAGTTCCTTAGTAGGGAGATATCAAGAGTATGTGAGCATTGCCCTGTTCTTTTCATTTATTTATTGTCAGTGTGAGCATCACCTATTCTGACTCTTACTTCATCACATAGCTGCTTGTTAACAAGGCACACTGCACATTTTATGAGTAGGAAAAGCATTAGGTGGCTTCCTCATTCTAAACATCTTGACACCGCACAACAAAATCAAGTGCCATTATAATCCATCCCGAGTTCTTGTTTTTTTACAAATAGACTATCTATTTTTTTAGCTCAAAAACAGTTGCAACTCTGAGTATATGGAAATGTGATTCTGTGTGTGATTCTTAGGAAAATGATACGTAAAGTATACTACAACTAAAATTGAGAGATTGTCCCAAAAGGGAAGCCTAGAAAGTTACTTTCAAGCATCTCACTACTGGCAAATACCAAATAGAGGTAGTTATTACAGTGTTTTTCTAAAAACCCATTCTGTGGGCAAAGATCCTATTTCAGTTTTTCTAGTCTGTCTTCCATGTATTTTCCTTTAAGGTAGCCTAAGAGGGAATTGGGTAAACTCAGTAGGTCTTCAGACAGGAGTGCCAGGGGAAGTCCTGTGATTGTAGCTACAAATAAGGTCAGTAAATGACAAAACAAAATGAGAAGAAAAGTTCTTTCCCTCACTGACTGCTACAATTAATGGTTTTCCCAAGTTTTCGGCAGTAGCTCCCCTTGTCATGTGACATCAGGCCTGGTGGTGCTGATGTCCCAAACTGTGCCCCTCTGGCAAATCCACAGGGCTTATTTTGCTCCACATTCTTTCACTACACTCCATGTTTTACTCTACTATATGTAATTTGCACTGCAGAAGCATCCAGGGGGGCACGTTTGGCTAAACTAGTGTGTACTGCATTTTCTTGTGCTAACTAGGTAGAAATGGAGCATAAGATTGTATCTTTCCAAGCAAAGATAACTGGGTAACAGAGGTGTAACTGGAACCTTAATCTGGCTCACTGCATATAGTGAGGGATAGAAAAATTTGAATAGAAGCACATGTGAAACAAAGGCATGGGGAGGAAGAAGGAGGGAATGTTTTATCTCATTGGCCTGAGCCTTCAGGTCACAGGCCTTGGATCTACAGTATTGGTTGAAGTTGCTCTGTAGAGAGGTTCTGCTTGGAGGAACAGGTTGTGGAATGGCAGAAAATACTGCTTGCTTTTCATCATCTGTAACTTTCAGGAATGGGATTTGGAGACAGAACAAGCACATTCTGTGGCACACCGGAATTTCTGGCTCCAGAGGTGCTGACAGAAACCTCCTATACAAGAGCTGTAGACTGGTGGGGTCTTGGTGTTCTTATCTATGAGATGCTGGTGGGTGAGGTAAGTTCTAGTAAGGTACAGTGGAGTCATAAAAAGCAACGTTCACAAAGGTTACAAACCTCAAGATACCAGCCTGTTAACACTTCATATGCCCTACCTGCCGCAGTAATCAGTATTCATTATACAGCATGCATAGGCATACCCAGCTTTACAGTGAGCATCTTAATGTGAGTCATCAAGAAAAAGAAGTGTGAAATACTGAGCAGCCACTCACCTGATATTGGCTGCTATAACACTGGAGAAGTTGGCAAGTCAGGTCTGGAGCTTGAATTATCAGCAAGTGTAGAAGCCAACAAGTTGTAACAGATTTTTGCTTTACTCTATTTTTAATTACATCATTATGTCCTAAATCAAATTCCAGTAATGGTAGTGTCTCTAAGAGTACAGTACATCTGTACATACAGTTTGGGGGAGCTAGGTTTCCAGGACACATCTGTTACCAAATCTAGATGTGCACAGCAATATCAGTCTTCTGCTTTCAAATGCTTTTAGGGAAAAAATAAACTTCTTAACTCTTCTAGCTTGAATGGAAGTGAACTTTAACACAGAAAACTGGATAGCAATGAAAGATTATGCCAAACACACTAAAATATAAAGCCTCAGTTCCATGTAAATGAGCTGATATAAATAAATCACTGTTGAGAAGTTTATTTGCCATTGCATATACTGCTCTGCCTTCTGGTCCATTTTGTAACAGTATCTCCCAGGTGGCACAGTGATAGTGCGCATGCTAAAAACTCATAATTTTGTTCTTTTTCAAAAAAAGATGGTCATTCAAATTACTTTCACTTCCTTTCAGGTAAAAAGGACAAAAAGCTTGTACAGTATCACCTACATCTGTCAGGCCACTTCAAAACAGTTTGAAAACACTTGAGCTGCAACATGCTAAAGATTTTACTAAAACAAATTTGTCTTGCCCACACTATTTGTGAATGGTAGCTACCCCAAAGAAGAGCTGATAGATAATTTCCATGTACACCCACCCTGAGTTCAAAGAAGATCCCAGTTTTAGGTGTTTCTACCTCTAAAAGCACATTTTTAAAACACAGTCCTTCAGTAGGTATTATGGGAGAATGCCCGCTTGCCTTTTCTCTCTTCCTTATGGAAAGCCATGTATCTGTTTCTGGGAAGGAAGACTTCATTTCGGGGTGTCTAATTCCAAATATTCAGCTAAGTTTATGTTGTTTTCAATTGTGATTTTAAGCCTGTTTATAATGGGTTTTTTTTCTCTTTCATTATAGTCTCCCTTCCCTGGAGATGATGAGGAAGAGGTGTTTGACAGCATTGTTAATGATGAAGTAAGATATCCACGATTTCTGTCTACAGAAGCCATCTCAATAATGAGACGGGTAAGAACATTTTACTAATTATTATAGTATCTCCCTCTTGTTCTGTTTCCAACAATTACTTTTGTGAGGAACAAAATAGATTAGGAACCTGCACTTCGTGGTTTTTTTGACAATTAAATTTCAGACTTGCTTCATTTATGTTCTGCCTGTCACCTTAAATGAAAATAGTCTATGCCATTCCACATTATTAGGAGCAAGTTTTTCTTTTTAAAGTGTAAAACACTTAAGGCTCCATTTCTCTCTGAACTAAGTTTCCTAGTTTTACCTAACTAGAGTGGTTCAGCTCTCCTAGCCAAACACTGCTGCATTGACTTATTTGGTGGATTAGCATTGTCACATGAATATTTTAATTCAAAGACTTCTAAATCTTTTTGGTTTCGTTCCATCTGGGGCAGAGAACACTGTACACATGGCATCTGCAGTCCCATTCTTGGCAAGGAACAGCTGATTTTGGTTATGGTAAATTGTTAGTGCTATTCCTTAGTGAGATGTGTCTGCTTATCAAAGGAATGCAGTTGAACCTAAGTTAGCACCTTATCACAATTGATAGAAAGGCAGTATTGATGGTGGTTCCAAAGCCTTTGGAATCAGCCTCTCCACATAAATGCCTGATGCTATGTATCAGTTTAGCACCCAATTCAGCACTATGCTGTAGCACAGTACCTACTGTGACAAAACTATCTAAGTAATAGCATGAATATTCGGTAACTTAAAACAATTGCTTAGTCCCAGGGAGAGAGTGTTTGCCTAGAGAAAGAAAGCAGAATACAGATTTAAGGCTGTACGTGGGGAAGGTATTTTTGCTATGAAAATGCCAATATCCACAAGCCACAGGGTGCTGCTACACTGCACCCACAATACATGTACTAGGAGCTTTGTACTGGCAATTTACTAGTTGGAGCTCTCTGCATGCTCTTTCCATCACAGAACTTCATTCACAATATACTAGACATTATTTTTTGATGGCTGCATCTGAATATCAACCCAGCCTGCTGCTGGGCCCTACCTGGAACAGGGGCCTGCTCACAGCAGTACAGTTCACAAGGGGGAGCATCAGACTTCTGGGGATAACTAGGAAACCCTTTCCTTTGGCTGAATGTATGAAGCAGCTTGAACCCTCTCCTGGTAAATCAAATGCTTTGAGGGAGCTGAGCACTGAAACAGCAGGGTAACTAATCTCTTCTCTGAGCTGAGCAAGAACCACTGGCTTATGTAAATCTGCACCCTCACCAGCAAAGAGGAATTTTGCACTCTGTGACTTGCCCCAGATCACTTCCAGTACCAAGACATGGCAGCACAGCTCTGCAGGGAGACAGATGAGTCTGCTCTGGCACTGGTGCTGGCTTAGCTGCTGCTGAAACTGTGCTGGCAGGCTGAAAGAGCACTGCTAAAAGCTTTGTCTGTCCATTCCTTCAAGGGGAAAGGATTACCCACAGGTCAGGCAGTATGGCTTTACTGTCCACCTTATCCTGGTGTTGGCTCTTAGACAGTAGCACTCATCCTTCCTCCTTCCTTTCCCTCCCCCTGAATTTCTCCACTGAAACTCTGCATGTTTTGTCAGCTGCTAAGAAGAAACCCAGAGCGACGTCTTGGGGCTGGAGAGAAAGATGCTGAGGATGTGAAAAAGCATCACTTTTTCAGGGTGAGTACAAACTAGTATTATGTTTAAGAACCCAAAGGAGTAGAGATGGGAAACTAAACATCAGTTGATTTATTTTACAGCAAATAGATTGGCATGCTTTACTGGCCAAGAAAGTCAAGCCTCCTTTCGTCCCTACCATTAGAGGAAGAGAAGATGTCAGTAATTTTGATGATGAATTTACCTCTGAAGCACCTATCCTCACTCCACCTCGGGAACCAAGGATACTTTCAGAAGAAGAGCAGGAAATGTTCAGAGATTTTGATTACATTGCTGATTGGTGTTAACTTCCGCACACTGTGAAGCCCCAGCTGACTGGCTCACAAGAATGCCTCTCTCTGAAGAATACTGACCCTTCAATTGCTTTCTGTGCCACCTGCAGCTTCTGGGTTTTTTTAAATCACATGAAGATCCTTTTAAGTACTGTTTTAACACTCTTTTGAAGAGTGGCCTCTTTGTATATTGTTTTTTATCTGAGCACTGGAAAGCAGGTCTATGGCGTTCCTAAGCTGAGTTGGTGAACCCAGGCTGTGTTGAACTTCCCGCACACGGGCGCACGTGGATCTGTACAGTTCCTCTCACTCTTCCACAGCAGATAATACGCTTTTTAAAGTATCTGCCTTACGTGGGAAAAGCAGACTTTGAGCTAGGTAATCTCCACTCAGCCACACTGAAGTAAGTTGGGATACTGGTGACACTCACACAGAACCTGGTTCTAGTCGGAGAAGGCAAATGATTTCTGCTAAACGTTGTGCAGTCTTTAAAACTACACATTTTTACATACACCTTCATCTTGTGTTCTTAAAATAATGCTATTGAGAACAGATATGCCTTGTTTTGTAAATTTTCTATGGTATTTATTAGGAAAAATGTTAAAGACCTTGCCTTTGAGATAACAACTGTGTAAGTGCTTCCATTACAAAGAAAAAACCCAGAAAACTCCGGAGAGTTTACCAAAGTCACTTGCCAAACAGTTTTGCCTTCAAGCTCCTTGAGCATAGCTTAAGGCCCTGGTTGGGATGAGGAATGTAAGGAGGACGCTGCTCAGTGTAACCCCAGAGTGGAGCAGCCGAAAGGCCCAGGCCCAGCCCCTTCCACACTCACCTCGAGCCTTTCCCGCAGCCCGAGGGGGCAGAGAAGTTCCCAGTCCGTATGCAACCCCCTCCATCCTCCTCTGTCTGCTGTACAGTATCATCATATCAGTTAGGAAAAGTAAGCGTTTTCAATGTATACATGCTGTGAACATGTATATTTGGAAGTTGTAATGTATTCTTACCTCCAGGCAAGTTATTTAACTGTACCACTTCACCGATGTTGCGTAGTGGCCAAGTGAACAAAAAAATGTATCCATGTAGGCCACTGAGCTCCAGCCCCTGGATTGGCAGTTACTGAGGGTAAAAAGCAATATGTTGTAATAGAATGTATAAATATTTTTGATAAAAACAGTGTATATTTTATAAACCCCTTAACACTAAAAGCTGTACCTCAAAAGTTGAAAAGTAATTTAGACCAGACACTGTGTGTATTTGTAAACTAAGACCTATTTTTGGCATCTGCTGTTCTGTGGGCAAACATTGACTCTTGGAAAATAAATTTTCCTCCTGGTCCTTACCTCTAGCACTATTCAGCACTGTAACCTCACAGGTTCATCCTGGCCAGGAGTTTGCTGTTCATGGGCTAAGGCAGTGAGCATCGCACTCAAATGAATTAAAAACTGGTAATTTTATTAATTCAAAGAAGAAACGCAAACCACTGGAGTATGCAATGCTAATGTGGTGGTTTAAAATCAAGATGCTGGACAGACCTGCAGGGTTAGGCAGGGGAGAGGCTTAAGAAAAAAAGAAAAATAAAATAATCATTACTAGGTCTAAATCAGGCCAATCCCCCACAGGAAGGGGGCAGGCACCTTCCCCACTGCTACAAATCACCTTGGAAAGAGTGAGTCAACTCCTCAGCATTCCTTGTTTCCCGGTCCTATATTGACTAGAAACAAATTATGTTCCTGTATCTAGCTGAAACCAATACTTTTGAGGTACAGTCAGCTTGTCCTTTTTGGTTCCCAAATATATATATACACAAGCATCTCACAGGGTGCTTAATACTTACAAAAGTATCCTCAAACATACCTTTTTTGTAACTACATCTTGTACAGAAATCTTTTTTTAATCTAAGTAAATCACTAAAAAAAAAAAAAATTAAAAAAATTAGAGGGCAGGGTATGTTCACCCAGTTAAGCTGAAAAAAAGCACTAATTTTATCTCTGTAGTTTTTAAAATATTTTTAGGCAGATTAAGATTTAAACCCTAGATTGTAAATATATTTTGCTATACTTTATCTGTATGTGGCTGCTCAAGCACTTTGTAAGGAAATTAGGATATTTTAGAATGGTACACTATGCATTAAATGAAATGTGCCTTTAACAAATGTCATTCTAAGTGTTTTGCAGTCATTAATATCACAAATTAAAGGTCTAAATAGAGTAATTTGTAAATTGTGTCGCAAACATGATTTTGCTGTTCCTTGAAGTGGCTGGTCATGTCTTCCCCACAGATAACTTCAGAAAAGATCTTAATGTCAGGAGGGGACACAGTCTCTTGGTGGCAGCTCAGTAGGCTTCCTTTTTTTTTTTTTTATTTTAAAGAACATTACAAATTGCCTCTGAGCAGTCTCTGGCTTGGAGCAGTCAGGACAGCTGGAGTCTGTCTGCCTGGCTCAGCATTCTCCCTCCCAAACTTCCCCTGAGGGCACAGGGGACACAACTCAGCCCTGCTCCTGGCTACTGCTTCATTACAGTCTCCTTCCTACCACCATTCCTTAGCAAGCTGTGTAACCACACCATAATCTGTACCTACCTACCCCTCACTGAGCTCGTTCTTTGGACAGTCTAGAGGATGAAGCTTTCTTCTAAGTGCATTTAGAACGAAACTCTTTACTTTTAGGAGGCACAGGGAATTTTAGGCGGCCATTTTGCCCCGAGGCAGACACTTCACACCTGGCTAAACGATCGTTCCAGAAAGGGCCGGCTTCAGCATTTCAAGGATTTAATCTGAACTGCCGTTGAATTAACGCTCGAAGATGTTCCCCACACTCGTGTGCGGAGAATACAACCCTTCATCGTCCTGTCCTGCCTTCTCCGGGCTGGCTGCTGAGCCGCCCCCTCAGGCCCGTCCCGGCCGAGCCGAGCGCCCGGAGCCCGCCCTCAGCCTGAGGGCAGCCGTGCCTCCCCCGGGCCCCGCCCCTGGGCCGGGCAGGAGCTACCACAGGGCTCAGAGCTGCCTGAAAACTCAGAGCTACGCCGTATTTTTTCCTGCTATGCTTCATATTAACTAATAGACTGCAACCAGTAGTAAATGGCCTTCAGAATATACCTGCCCCTTTAAGCAGATTCCTAGTTCTGCCTCTTTGTGCTGCACAGTTACTCCCACACCCTGGGAAATACAGGAACTGCTTATGGAACTGCAGGGTCACGGCAGGATTGCACTTCCCTGCCTCCAGCTGCTGCACTTCAGAGCTTTGCACGGATGTATTTAAATTCCTGTCCAGGCAATCTTTGCTGTATGCAACAATTTCAACTGCAAACACTCACCCATCACATGTCAAGTGCTCATGGCTAACGCCTGAAAGGATTTAAGATAAGCAAGCATTATGGGCAAATGTACATTTCAGTCACTTTCAACCTTCATGGAGCAGATTTAATCCACAGATCTATGCTAGAAAGCAGTACTCAGAGTAAAAGCAATTTCCACCTTTGCATTCCCAAGCTGTAGCAACACATTAATGATCAGGCCCAGCCCACTCACAGCATCCCCCTTTTCTCACAGAGGATCCAAGCAGAATAGTACAGACCAAGACCAGGAATGCCCAGATAATAGAAAATGTTGCAACAAAGTCAAAGGCAATACATCAGACAATGAATACATGCCCTGCCAATGACTGAGCGTACTCCCAATACCTGCACCAGAATCCTTCATGGCCGTAACCAACAGCTCCTGAGGTGTAACAGGAATGTACAACCTACAGAAAAAAATGTTCAGACTCCACATTTCCAGTATCTACTGGCAGAAGAAGATTAAAGCTCAACTAGAAAACAAACAGCAAGGACTACTGGCAATTATTGAGTGCTATTAGCACTGGACACAGCCTTTCCTCTGGCTGGCTTAGACCAGATGTGCAGCAAGCTGAACCCTCAGCTGTTATTTGTGTAGCTAAACTGCATTTGCACCTGTGATACAAAAATCTCAGGAACCATAAGACTCCCAGTTAAGCACATTTGTTGCTTTGGACACAAAGGGACACTGTCAGGAGGCAACCAGTGTTCAAAGCTCTTAGTCTGGGCAGGGCTGAACAACTTCAGGCCTTCACTCAGCACCTGGCATATCAGCTCAAACAACAAATGCTCACTTAGAACAACCACAGGCCAGCCAGACTGCAGGGTGGGCTGGCAGGACAGACATTTAACAAACATACACTATAAACATTTTTACTTTTCTTTGTACAGTACTAAGCATCATGAAGTTACCAGGAATTCAACTACAGTGAGTACTCATGCTTCTCAGTAGCTGCTTTTTGATTACCTCAAATTCACAGCAGAAGAGCAGAGACATTGAGAATCAGGAAGACTGTGCCAAGGATGGGATTAATCCTTTTGCAACCAGTTTGGAAATATTCTGCAGCAGTTGTGCAAAACTTGGAACAGCTTTTCAGCAACTGTTTACATCCTGGGTGCAAGCACTCACACTACAGCTTCCTACAGCGACTAGAGCACTCCAGAGATCAGAAATTGTCCATAAAGTGAGCATTTAAGCAGCCTTGTGACCAAGCCCACAAGTATGAAGCTCACTCCACCATTCCATGGACTGCATTCCAGTTCTCAGCATGTACAACAGTACGTGCATGTCACATTGCAGTCATACCACAAGATGGTGTTTTTGGAAAACAGTTTATTTGGGAATTACACAATATTTTAAATTCTCCAAAATACATCTTACTAGATCCCTACAAAAGAAATCTAAATAAGTACAACAGTATCAAATTAAATTTGTTGCAACAGATATTAAATATTTACTTCCACTAATATATACATACAAAATGCCACACAATCAGCTTGTTTACCCTTGGAATGTATGCTGCCTTCCAGCAGTTATGCTCCATCTCCATATCCTCCAGTTCCACAACACGAAGACCCAATATTAACACTTTGTACATCCTTTATTATAGGCAAAAATAAAGAGTTTGTTTTTGTTGGGGTTTTTTTTGGGGGGGTTAACAGAAATTAACCCTCTGCAATCTCACAGCTGTGGTAGTTTGTCTACTGGGGTATCAAACTTGAAGTCTGCTGGGAAAAGATCTGGAGCTCGAGGATAGATCAGCCTGTATGACTGTCTAATCGTAACATCAGCCACACCAGCAATATCACCAATTTCTACAACAAAAAGCAGAGAAGTGGTTAGTTTTTACTTTTGCCATTTACATTCAAAAAACCAGCAAGCATAACTTATCAAGAGGCACTGGACACTTGCTTCACTTGCAACTCCCCCAAAAGCCTGGTAGAAATGGTGTTAACTGTGGTGACTAATATTTTGGATACTTAAGTCTGTCTTCTTATGTGTTACAGTTCACCTTAACCTATAAATTGTGGAATAACAAACTTCAAATTGGAAGAGGGCAAAAGTAATTAGAAACATCTATTACATATGACCACCAGTATTTTAACGAATCACCATCAACTTCTAGAACTTCATTTTTATGCTTTGATTAAGTATAAGTAAAAACAAGCAAAAAACTGAGCCACATAAAAACTGATACCTTCACTTAAGCATGAAATATATTTACCTTAAAATGCACCAAGAAATAAGGCAGAGGCACACACCACTGTCTAACAAGCTAAGGGAACACTTGTTTGAGATGCACAGAAACTTAAATTTATTCAAGAGTTAGTAAAAAAGAAAAAAGGTCAGGAATTTAAACCTTGAACTGCATGAGAGCGTTCAGCACTCTCCAAAACCACTGGAGCAGTATGGAGCTGTGGTGTCCATGGCAAGCAGCTGTATTTTAATTATCACTCTTAAGAGATGCAATCTCACAACCAGCAAGGATGAAGGTACTGAACTTCCTGGGCTACAGATCACTCATAGGCCCAGGAAAGTGCCAAGAGGATGGAATGGAAGCTCCAAGGACATAAGCAGTTACAAATGCGGAACAAACCACAACCTGACAGATGAAAGCTATTCTTTATCCAAAAGGAATGCTCCATTAAGAAATTGCTACATTTTCAACATTTCTGATCTGGACTGGACAATTCAGAGGAGCACTTGAATCCATTTCTCACATCAAGTTCTACCCCCTGCAGCCTTAGTAAACTTCTTTCCCCAGACATCACTGCCCTGTAGCCTCATTCCCTTGAGCCCCAGGGGCTGATTCCATGCTACTCTGCAGCTCAAGAGCCCTGAACTCCTTACTGGCTCCCCACAGGCTACCCTACCAGCAGGGAATCTGCCCCCAGCTGGTCCACAGCAAACCTTGCCATCCCACACTTTCCATCTTTACCACAGGCTCACAGTAAGTCAAGGACCATGTACTAATGCAGGTGATTCCTGGCTGCAGGAATGATTAAAGATTTGATGCAATCCAAAGTCCAAGAGCTCCGCGCAACTGCCATCAAGTTCCTGTTTGGAATATTTTAGAGCAGAAAAATGGACACATGAAAATATATGCGAACTTAAATTATTATGCTCATGTGAATGCACTGGTCCATTGCATTCAAGAATCCAACTCCTAATACCAGAAGAAAATGAACTCAGTTTACACTAAGTGTAGCCAATTACTCCATGTTCATTCTGGGGAGTGGGAGATCCTGGTTTGGTCCTTGCTGTATGCAGTTAAAATGAGCTTATCACTGTTTGCACAGACCTCATCCAAGTTTTACAGCAATACTGAAGTTTCTTTCAGGAAGAAAGACATGGCAAACTAAAAACAAACCAAAAAAAGACCAAAAAAAGTCAAGTTTTACCTTTTTGCGTCCTTTTCTCTGAAGAAGCCTGTGATGCCATGTAAATAGCTGCAGCTGCTACAGAGATAGGGCTTCTCCCAGGAACCAAATCTAATTCCACAGCTTTCCGGGCAATATGGGTTGCTGCCATTTGTACTTGTTTGGGAAGACCCAGATTAGAACAGAATCGTGACATGAAGTCTCCAGTTGTAATCAAATCAACGCTGGTTTCCAGAGCTTTCAAAATAAGTTTAAAACACCGGCCTATTTCTTTCTTTGAAATCCTGGACACCGCACATATTTCTGAAAAAAAGAGTATAAATTAAAAAAATCTTAGGCTTCACAGCATTTGTTGCCCCCAAAATAATCAAACTTGATTCTCAGTATATTAAGACCCACAAAGAAGGTCAATGTCCTGAAGGCCACAATCACTAAATAAGCTCTGACCATTTGTGAAACTTCAGTCAGTGCACATTTATCACAAGGCACTAATTAATACAGCTCACTTAAGTAAGGGAAATTTGGTACTGAATGCTAGAGAATTGTATCTCTGTTAGGGAAAAGTTGCACTATTCACTACAGAACTGCTGATTCAAAATCAGTTAAATCAGTTACAACAGTCTCCACCATCTTCTGATCAAAGCAATGCCTTTTAAGTTTCACCAACACTCAAAATAACTTTCAAATGCTAAAACCCCCATGCCCTAGAGCCTACTCCACAAATACAACAAATTCTCACAGACCCTTCTGCCCTCCCCTCAAAGGTGAGCTACAGCTGAGAACGACCAATTTGACAAAGTCCAGGAATAAAAAAGTCAACCTCCTACAGTGACAGAAACTAAACCTTTCCTTCATAGCAAAATTGAATCTGTATCACTGAAAACTTACCTTTAAATGTTCTTGGAACACCCTCTTGCCTACAGGCTATGTAGAGACAAGCAGAAGCAATAGCATCATTACTTCTCCCCTTCAGGCTCTTTTGCTCATACACTTGCTTGAATAAATTATTTGTTCGATCCTTCAACGCAAGAAGATGAAATTTAATTAACTCTAGGCCATTTAATTAGCAGCAGTATCAAAAATTCATGTGCTCATTATATTATGCTAACTAAGTCAATGCCAGAACAATTTAAGGAAGAGAGACATGAACTTACAACTATATTTCTAGGGAGGTTGATTCTGTCTGCCATGTTCGTAATTTCTTTAAAAGCATTCATCATCGCACGATCAGAGCTGCTCATAGTTCTGCGATTTTGGTACTTTGAATTCCCAAATTCATCAAAACTTGCTGCACCTGTGCCCTGAAAAGAAAAATTTGTGTTATCAATAATACAAGCAACTAAGCAACTTCCTCCTCACTTCAAGAGCAAACATCTTCCAGCTTTAGACATTTTAATTCAAGGCATCGGTTCCAACAGTTGTGCAAATAAACATCACTGAAAGTAACTCATTCAGCCAAGCATTGTTCCACACAACAAGTTCTACACTTTCCAGCAGTCTCAAATCATTAATTGCTTCCCAGAGACTGGAGATTACACAGGGCTTTTTCTTCCCTTATATAACAATAGTTACACAGTCAAAAAGAGAAAGAATATACAGCCAATGTGTGCATCTCTATACTCCTATCACCAGTGCTGAGGTCCAGGATGATATTCTATGCAACTCTGGTGTGTCCTTTAGGCTGCATCTGTGGCAGACAAGTTGTAGGAGTGTCAGGGGGTAGCACGGTTGGGACGGACGGAGATGAGAGATCTCTGCAGCCAGGTCGTGGAACCTGCAGTTTATTGCAAAGGACCTGGGTGCAGGGCCCTGCTTGGAACTGCCAGCCGCAGCTCGGGGCAGGCCCGAGAGAAGAGAGGGGTATAGAGAGGATGAGAGAGTAAGAGCATAAGAGAGTAAAAGGCAAGAGAGCCAAAGCATAAGAGAGTAAAAATGGTAAGAGTGAAGTTCCCATTACAATACAATAAATCATCTTCTGTGTTGAATATTCTGATTCTCACTGACCAATCTAGTACAATATACAAATCCTATAGCATTTCCATACAGCCTATAAGAATCACTACATTACCATACTGTGCTACATTTTAAACCCTAAAAACTACTCTTTGGACCCCTTCTGCCAAGCTGGCAGGGTCTGCTCTGACCCTTGGACCTGTCTGCAAGCAGAGGGTCTTGTTTCATCAAAAGAGGATCACCTTCAGCTAGCCACACCATTGTTTTCCCGTTGTTCAGTAACTAAGGGATCTCAAAGCTTGCTTTCATTTCAATCTTGCTTATAGTTTCTATACGCTCAAAATCTTTTGCCAGGCAATCATATTTATAAGGCTTTCCTGTTTCATCTTCCCTAACACCGATGAGTCATAAAAACATTTTTATGGTCAGCTGGAGACCAGTTGTTACAATGATAACCATCATAGAGAAGGCATGGGCAAAGAGAACACACAAACCAATGAGCCAGTCAAACCCAACCCAATACCATGCCTGTTAGAGGCTGCAAGCCTTTATCAGAAAATGGAAATATCCAGGTATTTTGACTTTATGGAAAAATCATTGGCCTCTTAAAAGAAAAGCTTGAGGTCTTCAGAGAATTTAAAGCCTCACATTCAACCTGGCAACTTCAAAACAAGCTTCCAAGGTACCATTCAGCTTGTACCTAACAACTTATAGAGCAAAATGCATACTTCTATTAGATATGCAAATATGCCCAACCAAAAGGCTCTAAAATGTTCAAAGTTCTCAATTTGCCAGCAGTCCAAAACAAGTCTTAACCAAATAATGCCATGTCAGATTAGTGATAGCTGATAATGACATGTCCTGTAAGAGAAGAGCAATTTATATTGTCTACATACGTGTTCACTGTCACAGTATGCAAGGGGCCCCAAGTTCCTTGAAGTGGAAACCATTTCTTCATAATTCCATCATGTGTAGAAACATGGATTTCCTGAATCTGCAACCATTTATTCCTTGCTGGTACCTTCAAACGATTTACCTGAGATGGGGCATCCAGCTTTCACTACAGACAGATTTGGTCATTTAAACAAGCCACCACAGACACTGACTACCACACTGTCATTTTGCCAAAACTGGTAAACACAAAGCAGGTCTTGATCTGTGGCTGACTGATAACCTAGCTAAGCACTTGCACACAGAAATCTCAAACTAAATACCCAGCAATGGATTGAGATGTCCAGGTTGTACAAAGTGGGGTAAAGACACAGTGAACAAAGCATAGAACAATCCCTGGCATCATCTTTTTCTTCTCAGCTGCCTGGTTTCTTCCTTCCTGACCCATGTTCTTGGGAAGTGCCCTTCTATTTTAACACAGGCTATAACTCTGTCATCTCTGAGGTGCACTTCTGCATTTAATAGATGTTTTCTGACAGTAATAACACTTGCTCTTGACCATTCACATACACTGCTCCCCTTCCCATGCCCAAGGCCTCAAGGACACCCCACTTCCAGCAGCCCCAGTGGATCCCTCCCTGCTGAGACATTTGTGGTGCTCACACACCTTGACTCACTGTGGCAACTGAGGACTTCGGCACAGAACCCTCCTCACAAGTCTCCCTAGCTCCTTCAACAGGTCTTTACAACAGATTCCAGAACCACTCATGTCTTTTTCCTACTACTCCAAACATCCTTTAATACAAAAGAAGCACCCAGACATGATCCTGGCACCAACACAACAGAGGGCTGCTCCAAAGACAATCCTACTTCCTTGGCTGGATGAACACCTCCAACTATTCAAAGGTTCCCAGTAAGATGAAAAGGTAAGCAAAGAGCAAGAATAAAGTACAACAGACTTCAGGCCACAAAGAGCAATACTAGGCCTTCCATTCAAAAATTATGCCAAAACTTCCCTTGGCCCAAAGTATACAGAAGTCTTAGGCCAAAAGGCTCCTTGCTGGCCATCAGTTATACCCCTGTTCCCTGCAGGGTGTTACATTTGTGTTTATCATGGCCTCCCACACCAGTGTTATGCACACATGCTTACATGGAACTGTATGAGCTCAAATTCTTGTAGATGCCAGAAGAGTGAGCACAAACAACAGCAAGTCCCCAGGTCCTTGTCTAGTCAGGCTTTGTATCAGAGACTAATCTACCAGGAAATATTGCTCTGTCCTGGAGCCAGCACAGATTCCCCTTCATCAGAGGGATTTTCCTTGGTCCGCTGGTTAAGGAGAACAAAAAAAAATTTACAAAAACCAAACAAAGAACAACCCACATCTATTAGGTGCTGCAGAGTGAAAGTAGACAAAGATTTTACCCTGCTGATGTGAGCCCTCTTCAAGAGCCATGCCCAATATAAAACTCACACTATAAAAAGGGTGGAAAACTCTCTTCCACCTCAACTGCTTACATAAACCATGGAAATTCTCCCTGCATGTGTTATTTAAATGCACCATCTACTCTCCTTCTGGAGCTTTGAGGGACAATACTTTACTGATTTCAGCCCTTGACAATCATGTTAGGAGATCCTTCCCCTTCATGGAAAAAGGCAGAAGCCACACAGTTTTAACTGAAATGAAGTTGACTTTATGAATCATGTGGTTTACTGTTGTGGCCTGAGTCGGGAGTTCTACCTGTCTGGCTTTCAAACAGAACAGAAATCTCATGGATACAATCCTGAAAACACCCTTCAAGGTAACTAAAGTGAAAAAATGCAGTCAAGTAAACAGTGACAATCTCTGAAGGGGCTCAGTGGAGGTCAGCTTTACAGTGCTGGCATTCAACAGCTTTGTACCCCAGTATTTCCCCAGAGCAGCACACAGTATGACCAGTATCACCCACATCACTGATTTGTGGTTAACCACAGCACCAAGGCATGCCCCCTGATCCAGCAGTCTAGTCTTCTCGTCCAGTAGAACCAGCTCACATGGATCAGTCTGATCTATCCTTTCTCCTTTTTCAATCATCAGCCCCTGGTACCTTCTCACTGTTTATCAATATAGCACTTCCAGATTCAGGTCATGCAGTTTAACAAAAGCCAGCTTTCTTTCAAAGACATCTGATCAAAGGATAGAAATTCTATGCCAAAAGATTGCATTAAATCTTTGTTCAACCATTATAAATTCTCTTGGAGTTGCAGTTGCTACAAAAAAAGGAATCAATTAACTAGCAAAGGTGACAAAAGACATTTTCCACAAGATAGGAAACAAAACTTGCAGTTTTTGCTTTTAGATTCCTAGAAGAGAGCTCCCTGTATCAAAGCAAAACTAAGATGCTTGTTTAGTTATTTTTCTTTAACTTTGTTAGAATTTTAGAAATAACTATAACATTCTGGCAATCAAGTCACAATTAATGTGACACTTCACCATGCCTCCAATTGATCTGCATTGTAATCAGATCAACTGCAGCACACAGTATCTAATTTCAGAGTTACAGCTCTGTGCCAGTATCCTGAAGACCTGCCTGTGGAATTCAAACCACTTCCAGCACTGCCAACTATGTTATTCACCCTCCTCTTCACAGGCAAATTAATCTTTGTTCCAATGCAGGCTGCTGCTGCTGCCTCAGACAGATGGGTTCCTTACACATTAAAACCAATTAGGAATTAATCCCTTTGCACAGGCAGAGCAGCTAACACATACAGACCACACATCCCTGCAGGAAGGGGCCCCAGAGCAGCACCTCCTGCCTTCCCAGAGGAAAGAGACACAAACCACTCTGTGAAGGAGAATTGACCCTCTTCCTCTACTGTTATAAAGCAATACTGTTATAACTGGCTGAGACTCCATTTCCCTCTCTGTTCCCAGGAGTCTACAACAGATCTAACATGACGTGCCATGAGAATTATCAACGTCCTTCTCTTTTGGATTTCCCATAACACAGGTTGTGTTTTAGGGGTTTTTCTGGTGAGAGTGTTTTTGTGAGGGTGGAGAAGGTCAGCTGTAAAGATTTTATTATCTGCAGTCCTACCTCAAGCAGAAAGAAATAGCCCTGGTCCTGTCCCATATGAAAGGTTAAAGACATCTCTGGCACACAAACATGGGGTCCACTCCAGGCCCTTCTAAAACCTGCTGTTAACTGGGAAAATAATCTTACCCTGTTTCATTCTCTGGAATTCATATAGGTTGTTCTGCAGATGCTACTTACCCTCTTCATGACTACACCAATTTCACCCTTGCTCAACCACTGTGTCTATCTAGTTAGTGTTCAACCACTGTGTCTATCCAGGTCAATCCACATCCCAACCTACTGCCAGCAGGCACTTCAGATGACTGCTTGAGAAATGTACTATTTCCTTGCTTCAAAATTCATGCCCTTTCCGCACTGACAGGAGATGTCTTCAGCATCTTCTGATAAAAGCCATTCACTTCCTTCCAAACGACTGAAAAAAAAGCAGTCCCTTATACAGAGCTCACATCAAGGAACTGACACAGCAGAGCTCCTGCTTACTAGCAAGACAAACACAGGAACTCCTGTGCAGAAAACATCCTGGTTTGTCAAAGGGACTCTCAGTTTCCCATAGAAAATAATGCACCTCTGCAAATAAAGTATCCACAGTTGGACTGACTGCCCCCTCTACAATCCCAAACATGATCCAGGCAGCTCCAGCACTTTTTACTCAATTCTCAGAGGTTAAATCATGCCACACTAAAACTCTCATTGTATCTTTATGGAATGGCACTCTTTGCTACAGCAAGTTTGCTCCTGCCTATTCTGGGATGTTCTGGTTTACAGCAAAACTTTCATTAGTCAAATGTCCAGCTCTTCAAGTTTTTAACGTTCATGGGCAAACAAACTTTTCATACAAGTTCCTGTGTCTTTAATTCTCTCACTAAGGTTGCTATCCCTCTTTATTCCAAATTATGATCTGAACATCCAGAGGGAAGGGGGTTAACAGCACAAGTCACTGATCACCTGGACACAAAACCTGTGATAAAGCTGAAATGTCTTTTGTCTTTTCCAATGTCCAGGTTCTAAAGGAGCTCAGGTCATTCTACTGACTGAATCAAACTGAGTTCCCAGAAACAAACCTTGTATTTACACAGCTCAGAGTGAGAAACAATGTGAACCTGGAGCAAACAGTCCATTTCTCCATCTGTCTATAAAGGTATAGATCTTTATCACAGTTGACCAAATCAGCAACAGAAAGCCAAGCCCTCTGAACTACAATCTTTCTGATCCTATATAGGTGGTATTAGAATTCCAGTGACTTCTATAACACTGCTTCATAGAGCCCTTTAGCCAATGTTTTAATGAAGCAGTGCAGAAATTTGTTTGTCTGAATGTACTCCAAAAGCCACCTATAATCATAAAATGTGATAGGCAGCAATGCTTAGAATTGTCCAAAACGGACATTTCTCAAAGAAAAGATTTCTTTTTCACTAATGGTGAAAATTAGCTGCCCATGACTATTCACTTGTTGACTTCCTTGCTTTTAAGAATTCTTGGATGAAAAGCATGCTGCACACTGCCCTATACATACATATTTAGGCACTTCATCCTAGCAACATTACTGGGACAAAAACTTCTGAGAAAACACATAAAGCAGCAAAATGTTCTAATCAGCAACTTCATCCCTGTTCATGAAACATCCAGGAAATCCACAAAAAGTTAATTTGGATCTTGCAGTAAAATATGAAGAAGAAAGTACAACAATTAAAACTTACCTGGGTCGCTGCTTCATTAAAGGGAATGCATTTGTGTGACTAGTCCTGCTTGCTCTCAGGAGAAACAGCGGGATATGACTGCACCACAAAATTTCAACCCAAGTATAGATGGGCTACTTTGCTTTGAGGCACTCTGACCATGAAAGAATTCTACATTTAGTGCTTTAACATTAATTGAAAGAACATGTACAAGATGGTCTCCAGGTCTCCAATATGAATCTGATACAGACTTTAGTACGAAAAAACAACAGCAGCATTAGCTGTTGAGATCTCAAGGTTAACTTCAGAACCACCTCAAATACACTTGCTAAGTCAAAGTATACTTCTTTTAAAATTGCAACATCAGCTTTCCTATTTATTGCAACATATCTAAGCGTAGCAAGTAACCCCACAACACTGCAAACTTTTTGGTTTTTTTTCAAAGGTTGGCCCTTTCCTTCTATCCTCAGGAAAGGGCCACATTTTATAGACTGTTGAAACATGCAACTTCAGTTCAGGTGAAAATCTTCTCAAAAATACATGTTGTATAGTTTTTCTATGGAAGTGTCACCTGGTACTTGAAATAAAAACACTCAGCAAACTTAAGTATTTCCAGTGTTACCTTGCCAATCATTGTACTCAAGTCACCATCACTGAGCAAAGGATTCTGGGTGTCCCCAACTCGAGATGGGTCTTTGGTTGCTTTGTCATTGCTGAACGTTCTCCACTCTGAGCCCACGTCTATGACCCGGTCACCTGGGAACACAGGGCAACACAAAGTCTGCATTGACACAGTGCTTTAAAATATTGCATGAAACATTAAGGCAGGCATCTGAGCTCTGCACTCCAAGGAGGCAGACTACTGGCATTCCCAAACACAACAGTAACTGCAGGACAACAAACCGGAATGCTCAGGATCTACAATGGAAAAAAAATGCAACTAGAGCTCCACAGAAGACATAAATAACTAAAGAAATGCATCCTGAAACCAGGAACTGTCACCTTTATGGATTATCCATTAAGAACATCATGGCATTTCCAATACACAAAAGGAATCAAGATCTCAATTTCAAGCTGAAGTCAGGACTGCCTGTGGATTGTTCTCAATGAGTCAGTTGCTGTAACTTAAGTTCATCACACTTGCCATGTGTTAATAGTGCACACACGAATTACCTATCACGCACACAATCCCATCAAGCTATAGTAAATTACTTCTCTTGAGTAATTTCTAGCTCCTTTGTACTCTCCATTTTGTACCTCCTAACCCACCACTGATGACATTTTGCAGTTCAATTTTTGTTCTTGAAGACAGTTGTGACCCTGCCCAATTTCATGATCCTTGACAGTTTTATATAAAATATATGTACTCAACTACTTAAACACAAACAACCCTGTTAACACTGGAAGATTTTCAGTACAGATTCAGAATAAACAGGAAAAGCACCACATTTTCTGAATGAAACAACTTTCCTTGCAGTCCTCTATTAAATTCACATCCACTAAACCTTTCCTACAGCAATGAGAGGAAACAGCAATGAGAATTATTTCTCAAAACTTACCAGTTTGAGAATTAATTCTCACAAACTTTGTGATGCAGGCAAAAGCCCTACAGTAAACACAACAACAGAAACTTGGGGGAAGAAAAGAAACACAAAAGAAAGCACAAACCCCAGCCCCAAACCCAGCACAGTTCATTGTATTCAGAGATCTGATAAAAGCTGCATCACAAAGGTGTTGCCTCCAGAGCAATACTACAGAATTTTTAAGAACACATGCACAAAATAACACAAAAGGACCACCTCTCTTAGTGTTCTGCAGTAAAGCAGAATACAGCTCAGAAGAAACTTCAGAATAATTGGTACCCTTAGCTAAACCTGAGGGAAAATTCATCACCTTTATCAATGTTTAAGTTTGTTGTGAGAGAAATGCCCGCAAAAAAAGTAGCATTGACTGCACAGTTTACAGTATGGAAGTCTTAGAATGAAATCACAGAGGCTGATTTAACCTGGTGAAAAAGGCAGAAAAAAGCACTCTGCAAACAATACAAGATCTGAAGCTGGAGAAAATGCAGACAGTGTGGACAGAGTGATGCAACTGCAGAATTCCCTGGGGGATACAAGGGGACTCTATTCTGACAGAATAACTCGATTTTTAACATAAAACTATGCAAGGAGGATGCCTGAAATGGGAAGCTGTGAATGAACCAAAAGAAGTTGCTAGAACAAAAAAAAAACAAAAAAAACTTTAGGTTAAAGGTGTTCTCATCAATACCTGTCAGACCTGCTCAAAACTATGGCTCCACCTTTATTTACTGGTCTAATAAAAACCAAGAGGGAGAAGAAAAAAAATCAACCATGAAAAAATCATGAAAAGCTACAGGGTTATGGATAGAATGAATCTGTGCTGCCTTTTACTCTTTCTGCTACAAAGGTCAACCCCCACACCCTTGGCAAGCTTGAATTTGCAGACAGTGTGCTCCTCTGACTCCTGGATTCTGTAAATATTTGATTCAGTAATGCTCCTTCTATGGCCTAGCAGTAACTTTACTTTTAGACGAACCCCCAATACTGTTTACAGCATCTAAAAAAAGCAAAATGTACTTAAAATTCTGGCATGGTATAAATAGAACACTGAGTACAGAGCAATGATGTAATATTTTTCCACACAAGTGGGAATGACCTAAATGACTCACTCAGGGATCTGCCTCTTGTGAATTATGAACCATTCCTGCTCTAACAAAAAAGTTCTACATCACTGCCTGCTTTGATAAACACATCACAAACAGAAGACTGAGACTACTATGTCAGAGTAAGAAAAGATTAAGTAGAACAAATCACTGAATATAAAGCATTTGTGCAATTAAGATGCAGTATGCAAATATCTTCATTTTGCCAAGAAATCTGCTACTACAGAAAATAAGTTTTTCTGTATACTGTCAGTGTCACAGAAAATATACAGAAATCCTAGGCAGTACATTCCATCTTTCAAAAGGCTTCTATAAAAGTGTGACACAAGCTAGAAGTATTAATGAAAATGGAACAAATAAGCCCACAGGTTTCCATAGATGGAAAACGTATTCAGCTACAAGCATGATTAGCTGGATTATCCCATTCAACAAGAAACTAAAACAAGAAACAAAATGCAGCACTTATCTTTAGTTCTTCAATACATAAAAACCACATTGGAACTGTGATATTAGTACAGATGCAATTAAGCCCCACCCTAAGTGGTCAAAGCAAAACTTTAAAATACTAAATTTAGTCTTACAAAAAGACTAAATTTAGTACTGAGTTAAGATTTTTTTACTGACTAAATTAGACTGACTTAAGGTTTCAAGCTCTAAACTCAATTTGCTAGGTCATGCCCTACTGACTGACTTTCCCAAGCTGGAATATGGATCCAACAGTCCAACATGAGAGTAAGAAAGCTCCCAGTAAGTACACCATACAGGTGTCTCTGTTTCTCACAGTCTTATATTGGTTTGGGCAACCTAAAACTGCAATAAGGATGGGAGTGGCCACATATTCCTTGGCTACTCCCTTTCTAAGCAGTCCTTTTGAACAAAAGGGCTTCACTAGATAGTCACATTAGATACTCCTTTATTTGATTTTCCTCTAACAGCGGAGTTGAGCTCCTCAGCTTCCTCCTCTGAAATACATACAAAAACAACAGTTTACAGGACCAAATCCTTGTGAAATGCATCTCCAGGCTGATATCCCAAAGCATCTTTCTGAACAGACTAATTTTTCTCCATTGCTCCATTTCTTCTCATAAAGTACTCTTCCAGGATTCAGTGTCTCTTTAAAATACAGTCTAACAGACTAACACACAGGCTCCAGTGCAAACACACACTGCCAACTCCCCTGGTTGGTAACCAAATTCAGGTTACTCATCATCTGAAAAGCTCATTTAATAAAATGCAGAAGTGCTACTCAGAACAGAAAACCTCAGGCCAAGGTTACTTTTCTTCACAACTGACACATGCAAAGAACATGTGCTACAGAAATGCAAAACCAAACTCAGGTCAGACCCAAAAATTAAAATAGACTTTTGAGTAGTTTTTAAAACTTAGTTTGAAATATCTATACATCAAATTTGCAGTAACTCATAAGACATATGTATTTTCTTCTCCTTCTGCATTTTGCATTATCTGTTATAAGAAGACAAGATAGCTTAAAACTGAAGATATCTAACCAAAACTAGAAATATGATGACATTCATGAGCTATGTAATCTTCCATATCCACTCTTGAAACACTGCTGAGAAGGCATGTTCTTAAGTTCTTTTCAGAGGAGCTCTAATATTAGCTGCACATTGCATTAAGTTCTGCATATTGTTAACTAATATTTTAATTTTAACATAAATACAGTATTAAAAGTTGATTTGCACTCTGAAGATCCAAAACACCTACTGATAACAGGGAATGTGTCATTCTCACAGTTAGTTAGGGAATCTACTGCCATCTAGTGAGCACATATATTATACTTTTAATTAAAAGCATTTTACAATGCCAAATTTAAATATAAATGTGTGTATAGATATATAGGATTACACTTAAGTTTCAGTCAGCTCCTTATTAAGCAGAGTAATGAGGTGCTGTGACAAACTACAGTGAAAAAACTAAGGAGCAGGCTACAAGCTGGGGAGAATGAAGACATGAAACTGCACAGAGCCAGGCTGAACAATCAGATCAAGCTTCAGCTCTCAAGACTCTCCTAACTCCTAAATCACTTTTGCAACCACCTTCTAAATTGCTTCAGCAAGTCTCTCTCTTCCTGGTACACAGAAGTCCAGAGCTAGACAGTACTCCAGGTGTATCTACTCCATATTCTATTTATTAGCTTACATATTGCCCCATATGGGAACACATGACCTTTTTTTCCATTTTTCAGCCTTAGAACTTCTATTAAGGACCAGATGTATTAAATGCTCCACAGAATAAACTCATGGAAAGGGGAAAAATAAATGAACATATAATTTTACAGTCATCACTATTTCTAGCCCTTAGTAAGGCATTTGTATTCTTTGTAAAAGTTATCTTGTTTTCAATAAATTGTCGCCACCACAAATTTATCATCACAACCAGCAACACCAGTCTATTCACAAGACAGTTAAAGTAACTAAAGCAGGCTTTCAGATGGCTAAACAAAACATAAAGCCCCCACAAGCAAACAAACAAAAAAGCCACAGATGATTTTAACTAGTTGCCAGACATCAACAGCATCACACCAGTACCAAAAGGCAACTATGGATTGAAACAGACAGTACAGCACTGCAGGCAAATGACTGCTACAAGAACAAAGGCTTAGCAGCTCCTGCATATCAAAATGATGACAAATCTAAAAGGACTAACAGGCTTCCAAAGCCATCAGCTTGCATAATAATTTTGGAAGAAGCAAATGAGAGTAGAAATGTTAAATGATCAGGTGGACAAGTCTGGTCAATTGAATTTACACCTCCCCAGGACTTGAGGCCTTTAAAAGATTAACAGCTCTAATACTTGTGTGAAGGAGGCTCCAAACTACAGAATCTCAATTTAAAATGTTGTGCCTGATCTACCCTACATCACAATATTTGAGACTCTTTTTCCATCAGAGGAGTTCAGATTGTTTCCAGCCTTTATTTCCAGCCTAATTACCTTGTCAGCCTGGTAAGGAAGCAAGTTACGAACCACTCCCTAAATGGGATGATTCAAAATGTTACTGTTACTTACTAGAAAAATCTAGTACTTCACCTAGTGGAAGTAGTAGTGGCCCTCAAATATCTTAGGTCTCTAGCCAAAAACCCACTAACTAGAAAGCTTCCTGCACCCTCCAGGAAATCTCATGCTAAGAGCAGCGCTTATTACAAAGCCTGACAAAAGATGCTGACGTTTAACATCTAAAGTCTGTTTCCACTCTTACAAGCATTACTGCCAAACACTTCGAAGCATCACCCTTTGCCTTTAAAGCTGAAAAGGGTTAGAATTAAAACAGACTATTTGCAATGCTGGCTGAGAAAGGCAAGAAGGTCACTTAATACAGGAAATTTATAATATGAAGAATCTGTGAATGCTCATGCAAGAGTCAGCTATTTGGAATGTCTTTAAGCATCAGTATCCTTTATAATTAGCTTTCCTCTAAATGCAGAGAGTCTTTTTCCAAGGGTCAACTTTTGTCACACACTTTTTAGTAGTCTAGACACCAAGCATGTAAAGGCTGCTAGTTCACATCCATATCTAAAGATTTTTGCTAACTTTTTAAGTGATACTTTGAATCAAGAATTAATATTTTAAAGATTAACAATAGTTGCAGAAAGGAGTAAATCTGGACATACAGGCAAATATTAACAGATTTTTCCCCTACGGATGTAACTGCCCTCTACTGGATGCAAGTCAAAAGTACTTAAGCACCTTCCCCACTTACTGGATACTACAAACAGCTGAAAAGAAAAAGATTTCTTTGGTTTTCAGAAAAAACAAGCAGCTATACAGAAGCAAGCAATCTTATCCCTAATGACAGATATCCTGAGTAATGAACTGGCCAGTTGAGAGGCAATTGTGAAACCCCTTTCTACTTGTTTATTATACTGACAAGAATAAAAAAAGCACCTGTAGTATAGTCAAATCTTACCTATTCTTCACGGACCAATTTGAATTTACAATGCACCATTTTAATCTCAAACGTGTCAGAAGTATCAGGCAAACAAATCCTCAGATTTTTGTAACAGCCTTAGTGCAGACCACAGACTATTGACTATTTTTCCCTAAAATTCTTCAACTGAACACCCAGGTATACACAGAACATGGCAGGAATGTCTGAATATTGGTCATAATCTGATTCAAAGCTTTAATGAGTTGATACGTGTCCACAGATCCTCATCAGCTGGAGAAAGACTTCTGCTTTTTTACCAAAGAAGGCTCCCCAAAGCAGATCCACACAAGAGCACTGTTCCTCTCAGCCACACCTGCCTAGTGAAGCAGACAGAGCAAACCAGTTTGAGAAAATCACTTACTACACACTGAAAATAAATTCCTCGCTGCTTAACTCCTGCACACTAAGACAACATTTAATGAACCTATCTATATAGATATTTAAGGAATGTCTTCAAAAGGTGTTCCTAACCTGAGGTATTCCTTATACCTGAGATACTACATAGCAGTACATGCCACCAGACTTGTTCTTATCCTCCTCTGAAATTCACATCACCACCTTGCTACATCAAGAAAATTCAGTGCTTTGTCTTTCACTTTCACTCTGCTTTCTTCAGCCCCTTCTGGCATATGAGCTGATTCCCAGCCTTTTTTACTGCCTATAAGGTAGTAAGCAAAATATCTGCCTGTCAAGAAAGAGGATTTACTAGCCTTCTGTTCTTGAACAACACCCTTTTCCCCCCACCAACCCTGTCTGGAGAATGAGATATGGTGAAGGCTTTCAATGAACACAGAACTAAGCCCTAAGAACCCTGTCCATGAACTCTTAGTGAAGCACATAGCTTAGAATGACTGGAGAAAGGTAGGGATAATAAAACACTATTCTTGTCACAGCAAATAGACCTGGACAGAGTTGTTAAGTCTCAAATGCATGTCAATCCACACTAATATCAAAATTTCATGGATGATTATAATTTAGGTCTCCAAGCACCTTTCAAGTAAAAAGCAATTAGCAGAAGGAAAAGTTAACAAGTTGGAAATAATTACCATGAAAAGACAGAACACAAACTAATCCACAAAAAGTAATAATGAAAAGGCAGATGAGAGGTTTTAGGAGAATGAAGCAGTATTTTGAAACAATAATACTCTCAACACCAGCTTCAGTCATAATGACATTACAAGATTAAATTATTTTAATACTGCACAGCAAAACACCCGTTTATTCAGAACACATGGAAAATACTGTGCAAGAAACCCCAGCATACTAGATCTAACTTAAATTATTGAGACTAAGAATGAAACCTTTAAGTAGAAAACAACTCTGATAAAAAACTTTTCTCAAAAATCCCTTTAAAAAGTAGTACTTGCAACATACAGGTCTGCCTAAAATATGGAATTCACTTGATAAAGAAATCAGCTCTTCTGTGTCCTGGCCTCCTGCTCCCCCAAACTTTTCTACTGCATTACCTTTTCAACTGCTAAATGCAAGATAATAATACTGATTTAGTCTCCTATTCCCAGAAAATTGATTACAAACCTGAAAACTATCTGTGCACCAGCTATTTTATCCTACAACACAGTTCTACATATAATAGTCTTACACTCTTTCCATAAATAAGCAACTTCAGTACTTCACGATAGCAAGCAAGAAAAACATCAAATGCAAATACTCTTAGTTAAGGCAAAGACTATTAGCTCTGTCTACAGCTAAACTGCACATACACACTAAAAAAAAAAGAAAAAAAGAAAAAAATCAGTGAACTCACACCAGTATGTACTTTACAGCAGTAAAGTAAGAGCACAAATTCAGCATTTACCATTTATACCAGCAGTGCCCTGCAGACACTAAAAACCAATATTTTTAAATAAATCTGTAGCACTTCAGCTACAAGATATATTGATTTTTGCATAGGGAGGGTTAACTGTTCTAAATGATCCTGTTCACTGAAAGATCCCAGTAACTCTTAGTCCATCCCAAAATATATTTTCAGTGAGCTCTGCTCACATGTGATCACGATGCATGCAAGCCCTGAAACAAAACTTCCCTATGTAAAAACAGGACATCAAATCTTTAGTCTCTTAAGGGGAATGTGTCTCATGGAATCTGCTACAAATACAGGAAAGTTGCATTTGGAACACATGAAAGCTAAATTTTGTCTTCACTCCTTTAATCCCTCTTCACAAGTATCTCCAGAAAACAGGCATCAAGGATTGGATCTGGTTTACACCCTCTCTAAATTTCTTATCAGACCAGGTGAGAAAATATTTAGTGCTCTCACTTCTCTTTGATTACTTATTGTCACCCTATTTAATTGGTTTTCCAAATTACCTGCTGGATACCCTAGCTTAGGAATTGGACACAGAGGCAGGCTAAATAGCTGAAGGAACACAAAACAGAATGAGAACAATCAGCACAATGCTGTTAAAGCCTTTTGGGGAGAAATCCACAGAATGCTTGCCTAAAAAACATTTTTTATCCTACCGGTAATGTTGGCGGTAAACCGCACTAAGACAACTACAAACACATTAAAAACTCAATTCAGAAACAGTTTCTATTAATATTCTAATTCCTGCTCATTGAAACTGCTAACATTTTGAACTAAAGAGTGCACCAATGCTATTACTTCAGAAAAAACAGAGGATAAACTCTTCAGGCAAGAATTCCTTGTGACTAGGTAACAGAAGGTACACGAAGTGAGACTTGTGACAAATTCCAAGTTCCAAAAAATTACATTTATGAAGAAAAAGCTTTTCCTCTTCTCCCAATACCAGAGCTATCTTAAAAGTTATGAACTGATTAAGACGGGCTTTTCTAAACTTTTGTTCAATCTCTGTGACAGCCACACAAAGAGCTGAACATGCACCAAAGTATTTTTAAGCAGTAACTTAGAAGCTTACTATCATATTTGAGTAGGAAATACTGCTGTTGGTATTTCAATTTTTAACCAGGAAATTTATTGATGAATTGACCTATATCAGAATTTATGCAATTTAAACCACCCCTTCTTTTTAACAAAGCAGTTATAACCCTTCCTTTAGAGGTTTTAAACAGTTTCATGATTTTAAAGGAAACTGGTACTCAAGTTTAAATGTTTTAACACTTACTTTAACAATTTATGTGGAAGTTTGCTTTTGCATAAAAAGACATTTTAGTTGCTTGGCTAAATTAGTACTATCTTCACCACAAATCCCTTAACTTACAGCTTTTAAGGAAAAATTTTAAATGCAGCAAGGCAAAACAAAACCACCATAGTCTAGGAAAGATAGATCTAAACAATTTGAAATATTTAGCAGCACTGAATGAATCACACCAACGTGTACCTTCAAGGAGGATTTTTTCACATAATGGCCAAAAACAAATTAACAGAAAACAATGGAGTTTAAAGGATTATCAAAATACAAGCATGGAAAGTTTCCCATGATAAAAGGAATAAAGACGGTAAGGTGCATGTAAGATGTTCATCCTAGAAAAGATAAATAAAAATGTATATGCAGCAGGTTTTATGGCAACTTCCTTTCTCATTCAAACAAAAGACAAAGCCTAACAGGCCTTCCGTTTTAAATATTCAATTCTACTTCGAAATACAGTCTAGTCTGTGGAAGTTGCTGCTACAGAAACCAAGTAAAAGAGCTTCACAAAATTCCAGTGGGAAAATTTAGGATAGTCTTAAAAAGCCTTGGGAGAAGTGATTAACACACATGCTAGCAACCATATAAAGATAAATCTTTCAGGGCAGAAGATAACATCTAGCTACTGGGAAACTGAGGTTGGTTGGGGTTTGGTTTTGTGCTGTGTTGGTTTTATTTCTTATAAGCAAGTTATTTCATAGAGAGCTTCTGTAACACCTCTTATACTTACCTGAATCAAAGAAGAGTCATGAATAAAAACAGAATACGGGACTGGACAGCACAATGCTCTAATTCATATTACAGCACATTTTAAATTTTCAGTCTTTAAAGAGAGTTTGATTATTTTTGTAGTGCAAAAAATTACCAGAACACAGGCTATTCAGAGCAGTAAGCTTGTAGCAACAGACAATCACAAAAAAAAACTAAGCCCCACACAAAAAAATCAAAACAAACACACACCCCATCAAATCTACCACAAACGTTTCGGCATCAAGAGAGCACAAACCTACACACACCATTTGGGTTACATGGCAATTTATAAAAATATTAATAATTACTTACCTACTACTAGCCCACACTCAGAACAAATCATATCACCAGCTCTGTAATCCTCCACTAAAATGGAATCTGGATGATTTGGGCAAGTCACCCTTGGAAGCACATCCAAACTAAGAAAAAAAGCAAAAAAGTTCCTTGATGATAAGAATACTTCAGTAATACAGCACTCAATGTTTTAAATTATAGAATATTAACTCGATTATCTGAGCTGCACTTTTTATATGAATGCTGCAACTACATTTGACAATCAAGACTTCAGATCACCTAAATTCCAATTTTCTTGTAATGTATCTTGTACCAAAATCACTTCAAATCAAACATTAAAAATCTACATAACAGACTTGATTAAATGCAGTGTAACTCAAACTACTGCTAAACAAAGTCTCCCAAGAAGTTAGTGGTGATTTCTTCATTCCAAACAAGCATTTTCACTCCTTCTACTCAGAACAGTATTATTTACCAGGTCCTTAATTCAGAAAGTAGTGCACATACAACATGTATGTTTGGAAAATTCCCAATTCAAACACTGATTTATTTTAAAGTATTTGAAGAATAAATTCCATTTTAAATTAAGCAATGTATAGTGAAATCTTAACAAAAAATAATCAGCTCCTAAGGCAATTACATGACAAGAAGTTCTGAAAACAGAGATCTCTTTCACACTCATGGATCTTCAAGAATTACAACTTCCCATAAAGCATTAGCATTATTTGATAAACAGCTTTTAGTTACTAACTAAAGCAACAACCAACTGCTTCTAACCAAATGTTTTAAAAGTAAATACTTCATATTAACAATGTGTTACATAATTCTACTAAAATTATTTCAAAATGGGAGTAAAAAGTGTTTACAATTGGGATCCATGTATTCCACAAAGCCATTCTGCTCAAGTTTAAAAGCATAAGAGTACAGAAGTTGATCTCAAATTTATCATGACTACTAACTTCTATTTGAATAAATCAAAAAAAACAATTTGTAATCCATTCAATTTTAAAAAGTTTTCCAATAGAATTACTCTGGGTTACCCCATTTTCCACAATTCTTTCTGCCATTAATTCAGCCTAGCCTATACTCCCCATCTTAATTTTCATTTTTTAGATATTTCTAATGAGTCTAGAACACAAAAAAACAGAACATTTTAATCCACAGACAAACATGTCTGCAACCCGAAACTAAAACTGAAAATCACCATAACTATTAATATTAAAACCTCCAGACAGCATGTAAACACAAGATGTTCAGATGTAAATTACGTTCAAAAGAGTACATGAAAGCTCTTTAGACTACTTTCCTTCTATTCCCAGCTACAAGTTTCATATGACAACACTGTTGACAAAGCATTCACAATCATCTGACATTTGGCATTACATAAAAGGCAGTGACACACTAAGCAAAAGGAAAAAGAAAATCCAGATGCCTCAAAGAATACCACCTATGCTTTGTTTCAGACTTTACCTTCATAAAACATTGCAAAAATTTGTCTTCCCATCCCAATTTAACTCGGTTTAGCTACAGACACATATACGCTGTACTCCTTGCAATGGGTTCAATTTACTAAGCCAGCTACACCCAAGGAAAATGCATGGCACGTGTGTAAAGGCCCATCCCAGCAAATAACTCCCGACTTGCAGCAAGATTACTCGGAAGCAGTTCCTAGATCCTAGGACAGGTTTAGCAGGAGTTACGGAGTCACTCCAGTCTGCTCCGTGGGCTTTCAGACTAGAAAGAAAAATTCGGTGTGTCTCCAGGAGGAAGGAATTCAGAACCCGAAACCCGTCTGGTCGCTGACTAGTGCCGGTACGGATTTAGGGTGGGAGCCTGAAAGCAGTTTGCAGGCCCCGATAAGGCGGAGCCAGGCCAGGGAGCTGCACCACGGCTCAAGGCAGCGCTGAGCACGGGGAACACAGGGGCCGCAGCTGCCGGTGCCCGGCCGCGGGACACGGCGGGACGGGCTCGGTACCCACAGGGCCCGGCCAGGCCACAGCCGCGCTCGGGGGACAGACCAGGCCGAGCCGCCGTTCGCACCGAGCTGTGGCTGACGAGGAGCTCCGCACGCAGGACATCAATCGCCCAAAACCCTCGGCATCTCCTCGGAGCGCTACCCAGCAATAGCGACACGAAGACGCAGAGGCGGCGAGCTCGGCCCCTTAGAGGCCGCTCAGCCGGGGGCCGCCCGGCCCGGCCCGCACGAACAGGCGCGGGCGCCCTGAGGCCCGACCGCCTGCCGCCCTAAGGAACGGCCCCGACAAACAGGACACCGGAGAGGGGCCGGTGCGCCGTGCACCGCGAGAGCCGTGCTAAAACGGCAGCACCGGGGCCGGGCAAGGGCGGCGATGGCCGCCGCTCAGTCCCCAGGCGGTAGCGGGGGTGACGCAGCCATCCTCCGCCTGTGCCGCGGATGGGAGCAATGTCGGAGCCGAAGCCGCTCCTCCCTCGGCCCCCCGCGCCCAGCCCGCCCCCGTACCGGCTGGTAGACGCCATGTCGGCGGTGCCGCAGCAGAGGCGGATACCGCGCGGCCCAGCGGCCCCTGCAATTAAATCCCGAGAGTGGCGGGCGGGGCCACCGAGCGCTCCTACGGGTGCCGCGAAGGGGCGGGGGCACGCTCGGGACCGCCCCGGGCCAGCGGGGAGCGCGGCTGCGGGACGTGGGCTGGAACCCTCCCCTCGGGCCGAGCAGCAACCCACAGACCCCCTGCACAAAGCGCACCGTGCCGGCCCCGGGCCGTGGCTCCGGGTCAGCTGCTCTTGTGCACACTCTGCAGTTTCGGGAATTCCCATAGAAGATAAGCGTGAGCAAAACTGCCACAAGTTTGCAGAGAAGTACATTGGGGTTTCTTTAAGAGAAAAGCAATTTATTTTTAAAAGACTGAAAATAACCTCTGAGTTGCATTACACATATTTCAGTAAATCCTTGTTTTAACTCCTCAGCAGGCATCAGTAAAAAGTTATTTACAATGTCATATCAATTCTGTAGTGTATTAAGTAATTTTTTCTTAAATTTCCAATTTAAAAAAACCCTACTATTAGATAGTTACACTATATGGAAGAGTTAATAAGAAAAATCAGTCTGTCTGTTTATTCCAGTTCTTCAGGATCACTTCAGCTGCATCTAGTGTGCTGTCTTTCTGTAAAAAAAGAAACAACACTATTACTGCAAGTACTGAGTTGTTTCTGAAAGAGTCAGTCATGATTATATCATCTCAAATCAGTATTTGGTTGCTTCAGCTGCATCCTGTAAATTTTTTTTCAGCCAGTTTTCCATTGACAGTTGTTAGGTACAAATCTGGACAATACAAAGAATTCAGTGCTGATTCCTTGAAAACATTTATTAGATATATTTAAAAGATACCATCTCAGCATTCATTTAATGAAAACAATACTTACATAAATTCATGGCATTAATGCAGTGATGTAACCTAGCAGCTCTGGTTTGGAGACATGCTAGCACACTTTCCTAATCCCTGTGAGTACAGTTGGGATTTTTCAAACTCCTTGCAACCAGGTTATGCTGTAAACTACTTAAACATAATCCCTCCAAACTGTGTAGCTTGGCTCCAGCCTGGTGAGTCATTAAGGCAGTCTAACTTGAAACCATTAGTGCTGTTTGTCAGCCACAGGTACAACCAGTAACTTCATCTTGCCTGTTACTGGCTCAGTTTATACCATAGACTTTACACTTCATCAGAAGAAGTAAGTAACACAAGGAGAAACTCCCCTTCATTACTGTTTCAGGCTAAGGCTCTGATCTTTATACAGAACAGCTCAGGATTTGCAGATGTTCCATTATGCTGACTCTGTTACAGAACAATTGGGAAACATCTCCGGGCTTTGGGCTTATTGAAGTTTACATACCTGTCCCCAAAGCCTTTCAGCCTTTCAAGAACAAACTTAACAGGGAAAGAATATTTGCAAAGAAGGTGCTCACAAAATGGCAAAAGCCAGCTAATTCACAAAAAAACCCCATGTTTTCTTTTGTAATTTGGAGCTCACGTGAAAGTCTGTGTATTTTCAGGCAAGTGAGCTAAATTTGAAGGTGACCTCTTCACTGTTTTTGCTGTTGGACACTGAATGGACATAGGGCACACACTCTGCTATACAGTTATTCTCTGCTTTGGATTATGGGTATCACATTAATTGATGGCTTACCTGTCTCAATAATTTTCACTGTCACCACTGGTCAAGAATGTTTTTAAAAATCAATACAATAAGCTTAAAAGGGCTACCCATCCAGTTATTTTCTGCCGGTTGCCCTTCCTGGCCATGCCACCTACACTGATGGTGTAAAGTCCTTCAGCAAAAAGACAATTGAAGGAATACTTTGTGCTGAATTTTACATCAAACTAACTTTATGTTCTTAAAAGCTTTCAATACAAGAGATCCTGGGAAAAATGTAAGTCAGTCTCTTGCAGATTCCTGTACTGCATTGATTTCAGGACACAAGCTTACCTTAATGAAGCAAAACCGTATGTATTTTTCAAAGTGTTTCTTTGTCTCAAGAGCACAGAATGCTGAAAGAGGAATTGCTGACAGCTTCTGAAACATAAAACAGAAATAGCATTTGCTTATTTAAATGTGTATAAGAAATCTGGTTTAAGCATGATGATTTTACTATTCTGTTTCTAGAACTCTCCCTCCCAACACATGAGGGAAAGACAAGGTTCAGTTTTGTATGCACTAGCTAGGCTTGTACTAAATTCAAATTACTTTTCTTAGGCAAAATATTTCAAAGGTACTTTTGTACAACTAACACTTAAGCTTCCTGAAAGAAAAGTGCTGGGATGTAACACAAACCTACAGTGTACATTTTCAACATACTTACAATATTTTAGTCACATCATTATCAATAACACCAAATAATATTTTGAATGGAACATCTCTACTACATTATTTAATAACTACAGTTTCACTGTTCTTCCTTTCAATAGAAAAGCATTCATAAAACAAGAGTATGACTAAGACATCTTACCTTAGATGCTATCATCCATTTGACAAATTTATAATCATAAGGTAGTTTCTCATCTACATCAGAGAGATCCACATCTAAATGTAAAACAAATATGTTGTAAGATTTCCTAGACTCCAATGGGGAGGCATTCATTAACAGCATTTTATTACAGTTAACACTTGAGAATGAAAATACATGTTTTATTTTAATATATAATTTTTAAATTATACTCTAAGAAGTAAAATAGGCCAACAGATTGAACCTTTCCCTTCTGATCTGAGCACTTGTTTTCCATCCAAAGCAAATTCAGACGTAGCTTGGAAGAAAGCCATGTAATACTCAAAGAAGTCCTAAAGTCTGGACTATTGGGGATCAGGGCTATGGAGGGTACTGAAGAGTGCATTTATTGCATGGACAGCAATAATCCCTGAAAAAGCAGTTTTCTCATCTGTGAAACTGGGGTACCTAAAACTTCCTGACACATGATTAAACTGTGATATCTTTCTGTGTTTAAACATTTCTGTCTAAATGAAAAATGCTATTTAGACTAGTCAGCGAAAAAATGTGGAACTAAAAAGACCTTCCCCTGTGTGAATTCTTTCTCTGAAGCTACCATAGCCTGAATTTTCAAAAGGTTTGTAAATTTTGGTAGCATTCAGTGTTTAAAGATCAGAATGCTTCAAAGAGCCTTTAGGGTGTGACTTCAGATTAGGAGAAAAAATAAAAAAAAACCAAACCAGAAAAAAGACCAAAAAAGAAAATGCAAATAGTATGAACTCAGTATAATATCCAGGTGCTTGGCTCTCATTCTCATAATCATAGATGTTTTGAAAATAGGAATGTTTACCTACCTCCTTTATCCTCTCTAAAAACTTGTCATAGCTTTGCAAAACATGGACAAGTTAGGATCACAAATGCTTTGCTGAAGCTCATAAAATCTACCTTAGCAGCTAAGGTGAAACTGAAAATTTCAATCCCAGTTAGTACTCCTGACAATGTTATGCACACATATGGGTGCATATGAGATGAGAATATAGTTTAAAATGAAAGCTGAATTTTCTCATTAACCAGATTTACTTTCCACACACTCTTTAATAAACTTTATACTGACTTAACGTGGAAACATCAACGATCATGAAGTATCCTCCATCTGGAATGACAGGCTTTAGTCCAGCCCCTTTCAGTAGCTGAGCCATCCGATCACGCTTGCTCTCCAGCTCTCGAGACAGGGAGTAAAAATAGCAGTCAGGGTCATCCATGCGCTTATAGTCCGTCCAAAATGCTTGTGCCAAAGCCTCCTGGAAACACAGGGTAAGAGTACTCATTAACACTCAGTACCCTCACAGACACTCCCACTTCCTGCTGAAATCGAGAATTTTGTTCAATCCTGGCCCACATTAAGCAAACCACCACACAAATTACACAAGATACATCCGTAATCTGTTAATTACTTTGTGCTGTGGCATCACCCAAAACACCCAATCTTTTGCTAGGCACTAATCATACACTGAATTCGGAGTCCTAGACACAAAAGTTTACAATCTGAATTGAAGTTAAATTTAATTGTTTCATAATAATGTACCATAGAATACTTGACACTAGTAGACGGAACTTTCATTTATATTTACTAGGAAACCATTAAGATTGTCATGTTTTATGCAACATGTAGTTTGTAGGTACAAGATGACAGAATCCGCAAGAGTGATTGTTTTTTAAATGTCTGGTGAGCTGATCAAATTTGTTTCCTCTTCTTACACCCTAGAATATGTATCTTGACAACTAAAAGTTCATTGTTGTGATTACTGTTTTATTACATGAGGCCAACAGCTTTCTTACACCAGAAAACAATCTCCTTTGCCCCATCTGTACCTACCTGTAATGGAGTTGGGCAAGTGTAGAGTGTATTTTGGTGAACAACTTGCAAATGCTTAATCAGGTGCTCAGGACCAATGGACCAACCAAGCTAAGGGAGGAAAGGGTGCATATATTATACTTACAGGCAGTGGTGTTACTAAGAGATAACAAATACTAAAAATTAGCCAATGTCTTGAGTTTTTTCTATTTTAAGCATTTGTTTTGATAAATTATTAAGAAAAAGCTGGTTTACACAAAGCTTGGTGTATGATGCCTTTAAAAATGGTAGATTTGAGACAACAATTCTATTTTCCCTTATCCCTATCTCTCATAGGATACTGAGTAAACTTTTAACTCTTCATAAAACAAGAGTTAGAAGTCCAACTGAACATTTATTAGAAATGTTATTTCTAATTGGTTTAGAGCCTATCCATCTCTTAAGCTACTGTGTCAAAGCCAGTTTGAATATAAAACAAAAGCTCACTACTGCATCATATATGCTGTGGTTCACTTTGAACACATGCTGATGAACACATGGTGATGAAAAATATAGTTGCTAAAAATATTTTTTTCACTTTCTGAGACATATTTAAAAGTCAAGATGGGAAAACTGGGAAGTTAAAATATTATAATATCCATATTTTCTCCAAGAATCTTTACTGATTTTGAACAAAACATAATGTGGTGGTTTTTTTAGTAATTTATGCTCACAAGAGTTTATCGGTTAAGAGACAAGAAGATAATTAAGATATGGGTGTTAAAAATAGGTAATTGCTCCAACTGAATGGTATTGTCACATTTTGGAGACATGAAGATTTGCCAGAAACTTTCAGAACACAGGTCATAAAAACAGAGGTGTTTTTAGAGTAATAAATGCATTCTATGTAATTTAACTCATTTATGTTGATTCTTCTTACCTTCCAGCCAGTTACACTGTATGTTTTCCCAGCACTTCCTATAGTTACTGTTCTTTCCCACATACCTGGCAATGTAGCTGTACATAAAATAAAATTAATTTGGTACAGGTGCACTCACATATTCCATATAATTTGAAGAACTGCACTGCCCTTAGCAAAGAGCTGTATGTTCATTGCAGCATCTTAAGCAAACAACAAGAATATTCTGAAATTATAGCAATTGTAACAAATGAAAAAGGATATATGGGCCAGTGCTTTTTAGCATGAAAAGAAGGTAAGGATTAATGAAAAGAGAAAGAAGAGACAGAAAATGAGAAGTACAGTTTGAAAACTACATGTTAATTATCCTCAGCAAAAATGCACAATTATCCATAAGAAAAATATTATCTAAGGCTATCCATTCACCCCAGGACGGATTATTTCTGATGCCTGGTAACTTTACACAACATTAACTCAGGCACTGCAACCCTCTTTACTAGAATTGTCCAGTTCAGTGTCAGAATGGCCAGTGTCAGACAGTGTCTGGCTGTCTGGCATCAGAAAAAGAAACTAAGACTTCTAACCCAGAACCAAACAACAGAACACCAGAAAACTAGCAGAGTGAGTAAATAAATTATGCTGTATTGTACAATTTGAACAGGCCTGAGACTGACTGACAATAGCAGTTAGCTAAAATGTCTGCAAGGATTAAGGGACTCACAGAGGCCTCTCTCTGTCTTTGCAGTTGTATTTGATAGGAGACCAAAATCCTTTGTTCCCTTTCCAAGGAGATAAGAGAGCAAAGGTCTCTTCCTGTAGTTTACAATTTTTTTTTCTCTATACAGCTTCTGCAAAGCTCTGCTTGGACTCCAACTTAATTAATTTCAAGAGAAACAGACAAATCCAGACACACCTAAGTCTGAGACACAAAGTCAGTCAAGGTTGCAATTACAGTAGTCACCAACATCTGACTTCACCTCATTTGCATACTAGAACCACTACCAGTGAATCTGTCAGTTGTTAAATCCCCTCTCTAGCGAGACCAATGAGCAAAGATTTTCCAAATTAAACTCCTGAATTTCACGAGGAAGTTTTTGTGGCAGTTATCAGCATTAGACATGGCATAAGTCTTTCAGTTATTTGAAAACATGTATTGCAATTTTTGGAGCAAACTTACCAAGAAGAGAAACCAAACAGCATGAAAGAAACTGATTTTTCTATTAGCCTACCCATACTCAACTACTCTGTGACCTTGAAAAGAAAAAGTTTGAACAGATGTATCTTCTACCAAGCTAGGCCAACAGTAGAGATCACTTCCTAGAGGCACCCAAACCAGCTCTCACAGACTGCAAAAAGAATTGCCTTTCAAAGCTAATGGCCTCCAGCAAGCCTGTTTTGCCACATAGTCACAGGAATTCAACCTTGGAGATAGAATGTGACAGCTTTTAAAACAATAGCAGCAGTACAAGGGCACAGAGAAAGAAGCAGCTCCATTGCTTTTCCAAACAAGTTTTAAACAGAGAGGGAAATTTTCCTGTGGCAACCATATATGACATCATATGACACCATAACCAAGTCTGACTACAATTTAAAAACTAATGAAGTGCAACTAACATATAATAAGCCTGTTACCTGGGATAGTACTCAGCTTGTTGAGTGGCTTGCTCAGAATCCTCAGTTATGAGGTGCAATCTCTAAATCTGTCAGCGCAACCCTAATCATTATGCAGAGGAAGTCCATGTTTTCACAGAACTCAGATGATGGGAAACATGATGAAGTGTTATATGCTACAGAAAACTGCTTCAGTGACAGCACAAAGACTACTAATTTTATGAGCTGTGGCTAGCAACCCCTGCTAAATTGTATGAAGGAACAACTATCAGGTCCTGTAAATTGATGCAATATCCATTTTGTATCTCACACAAAAAATGTGTCACTGCATTGGATAAAATATATAGAGGTTATTATGGAAACACAAGAGTTTATAAATAGAGAAATAACACACTCATTGTATTGTTTTTGTAGACTTAAAGTAATAAGGAATAGGAGAAACTTAAGTAAAAAAAGAGCAGAGTCTGTTTCTTTCACTGAAATAATGTTATTGTTTACAGTGTTACCCTGAAAGTTGTAGAGTACTTTCAACACTAAAGTCAATGATCTCATGGGATGTGTTAGAGAATCCATACCTAAACCTAGCTGACTATCTTTCTGGGCTTTAATTTGCATTTTCTTTATACAGTACTTTTACATTTTAAGCTAAATTACAGAATGCCTTTGGTTGGTGCAGTGTTTTGGTTTGAAGCATTAATGTGCTGATGACAATGGAGATGTTGCATCTTAAGAATTCACCCCTGTCCATAAGATGAAGTGTAGCTGACAATGTGTCTGGACCTGCTGCTGTTGAAAAGGAAAAGGGATTACCTTACACCACACAGAGATTTTGATTCTGAAGACAGCCTTGCATGAAATGCTAAGGCCATGAAACACCTGCTAAGCCCACGCAGAAATCTTTAATCTAACTGACTTCACTTTGCAGCTGGGACACACGATCAGTTACTGTTAGGTAACCTGTTAAGATGCAGTGACTCAGATTACTATCACAATTAATGTACCCAAAATGTTCTCCTTCTTCCATGTCGGAAGGTCTTTGAGACAGTATCTCTATCAAGGTAACCACAACAGCCACGGAATTAGGTCACCCTCAAAACAGACTCACAGCCTATGCATGGCCAATATAATCAATGGATGATCAGCAACTATGCAGCTGAGCTAACAACTACTGCAAGGTCATTTAGATATCATTTTCTTTCTATTACTCATAAGATTCAATTTTCACAATGATGTATCCCCCACCAATGGATTTTGTTGTCACTCTACAAATATGGAATTGAAGCCTAGAAGCAAAGTTATTCAACCAGTGGCAGAGCTAGGGAAAAAGGTAAGTCTTTCCATGTCTAATTTATACGTAAGTGTCTTGATATCATTGTTTAATCTTAACTATATGCCTCTATTGCACACGACTGAAATGTGCCTTCAATACAATAAGTACATCAGAACAGGTAGCTCATGCAAGATGCTACAATCAGAAACAAAGTATCTGTACATATGAGAAGGAAGTTTTGGACTTTTCAAATACATCAGCAGAGCCAACCCAAGGCCACCAGATTAGAAATTTTCACAGAAATACATAGCTGTAGCATTATAGAACTGGAAAAGGAGTTCAGTAACCTTAGGTTAAACTGTTCTAAGGCAGTGGGAGTGATTCCACTAACTTCAGTGAAACTTGGATCAGGTAAAACAAGAGGATCAAGAACCTGGCATCATTATTTGTTTTTCTGGTTTGTTCTTGCAATTTTTCTTTACCCCTGTAAGAACACTACCTGAAGATTTAACAGGCTTTCATACTGCACTTGCAGGACTTACTTCACTGAATTCAATGTCTAGTATTTAATCCTGTCTCCATCCTTGGGAGGGACAGTGCTCATGCACTATCTCCACAATGACCTTTATACTATTTTTTAGTTTTTTATAATTAGTGGAGCAAAAATAATTGTGTTTCTCATTGTCCATTTCCCTCATTATTATCTCTACAAAGCTTTGAGAAGGAAGTTCTAATTCCCGTTCCTTCTATTAGTTCTTCAGCAAAGCACTGTCTAATATACATACAGTAACAGCAACTATACTTGTCATGGCCAACAGAGTAACTGAATAAGGATGGCAAATTCATATGATCATAACTGACTTACAAGCATCAGTCACACTGGTTTCTATGGATATCTGCTGCAAAGTCACTTAAGAGCTTTGGAAATTCTATTTGGAAATTATTCTTTAAAACAATTTTTAGAAAAGAGAGGGGATCTCCTCCTTAGAGCCTAAACATTGAAAAATTTCAAAGCTTGAAATATGAGCTTCTTCCAGCAAGCATTATCCTTGGGAGGCAAGTTCACAGCATCATTCCACTACTACTTCTAAGATGCCACAAAAAATCAGTACCTATTTTAATGTGTTTATTCCCTTTATACACCAGCCATTCATACACTTCATCACTGATGCACAGGGTGTCATGTTTAATACAGAGATCAGCTATTACTTGGAGCTCTTCCAGGGTAAAAACCTGGGATACAGGAAAAGTAAAGGAAAATACATTAATCACAGTATTTAAGGCATTCTTTGAAATTAAAGTAGTGTTAAAGGATGACTCTTACCTTGCCTATTGGGTTGTGTGGAGTATTCAGAATAATTGCTTTTGTTTTGGAATTAAATTTATTTGCAAGTTCAGCAGGATCTAAGACCCAATCAGCACTAGATGCAGAGTTTCCATCCTTTTTCTAAAAAAAAAAACAAAAAAAAAACCAAAAAAAAACCACAATAAATTTATATGTGACTTTAATACATGTTGCAGCCTAAAGAGACCTGCTCAACTTTTCACTCTCAAACACTTTCATAACGATATGTGACAACCTATTCAATCTGTCTTGCTCACCTAAGAGAAGGTTGTTCTAGGAACAGGTAAACTATTGTGACAGTGGCTGTCCTCCTTTGGCCACTGTCTGTCTTAAAGCCCCTGCAGGAATAAGTTTCCAGGATCTTGTTGCACGCATGCTGATTATCACAGTGTGTAATGCGGTCACATGGCAGGAGAGTTTACAGATTTGCCAGACAGTAGAGCAAGTGTGTGCTTGCTTGACTGAAAAGACCACTGGGGATTCAAGGTCTTTTCCTTCTCCTTAAACTAATGAAAATGGCCAAAGAGCTAAAAATCTGCACTACTGAGTCTCTGGAGTTTATATACTGCACAATACAAGTATCCCTGAGGTATTACAAATGGCTAAGGAGTTTGGGCCAGTTGGTACAGAGAACACAGAGCATGGCCACACTACCCTTGTGACACCTGCAATGACTGGGAGAGGGCCAGACCAAAAACAAGAGTGTGAAACAGAAAATGCTTGGAGGTGCCCTGTCATTTGAAACATCCCTAAAGATGGACTTCCACCTACTCCCACTTCAGTCCTGGAAGTTTTGTCATTCTGTGTTGTTCTGATTTCATGGTGTTCCTGCAAAAGTGCTGCCCAAAGAGCCCCTCAGCAAGGCTGCCAGTTGCACAGGGCACAACTGGCATGCAGAACAATCCTTGCAAGCTGTAGGCATAATGCCAGCAGTACCAATTTGACAATTAACCTATAGCCTATTTAACAATAAAGGAAACAGTGATTTTGTATGTATATCAAATACATCTACTACATGACCAGTCCTTATTTAGCAAGCATACTTTGGAAAATAAATTGTATTCTCTAATTGTAGGAATTGCTGTAGGGATCAGGAAACAAACCTTTTGAAAACCAACTGACAGAGAAATTGCACTGATATGTGGATCCCCCTTCAATAATTTGCACTGAAAACTGAAGAAAGCAGTTTTAATCAGCTTTCAGAATGCACAAATTAAAGCAAATAAGAAACATTCTCACACCTTCTCCAACACTAATAAAATATTCTCTTTTGGATTATCATTGTGTCAGACTTACACTCTAGCAATCTATCTCATTTTTATGTAATTTGACATTATGAAAAACCATATAGAAAAGCATCATATAGGTGTTCAGCAAACTGCATTGAACATGGATGAGAAACTTTATATAATTAGTAATTTTTAAAAAGTTACTCACACATCTTAGTGGGATAAAAACAGGCTTTGCACCCGCCATCTTTACCATTGGCTCGTAACAGTCATAAAATGGCTCTATTATTATTACCTGAAATGACAATCATCAGTATCAGAAACAAAGAGTTTACTGTGCATGATACCATCCTATTTCTACATTTACCTTGGTGCCATAGGTTGATAATGTTTCTGGCAGTCCAGGTTTAATGTTATAACATTGCAGAATATTCCTCCTTTTAGAGTACAATACAATAATGCCCTCAGGCTAAGTATGAAAAGCACCACTCATTTTTGACAACACCCAGAGGCTGTTTTTCTAGTTCCACATTACAGCTATTGAGTTCTAATAAGAAGAATGTTTGAGACCTACACACAGATTTGAAGGTACAAAGCAAAGATGAGAAATAGCAATAGTAAATTACTGAATCACAGCAGAGCTGCTTTAATTATGCCCATGAAATTCCAGGATTTCCAAGTATCTAGAAATCTCAAAAGAACAGTTAAGTCTTCAAATTTTATCAATAATTCTCAGGTAAAGAAAGAGGGAAAACTCAAGAAAAACTGCACAGAGGCTAGACAATAAGAAAACAAAACAACCAAAAAAAACCCCACCAAAAGCAAAGGCTTATAGAACTATTCCAAACAAAAGAGAAGTGACTATCAGAGCAACAGAAAAACAAGATGAGAATACAATATACAAGTGAAATGAATGAAACACTGAAAGCAAAATACACAACAACACAAAAAGGTTTTATCCACTATGGATACAAATATTCCTCTAAAATGACTTTTTATTTCATTGACAAAAAGGCAGACATCAGTAATAGTGAAGAGCTGAGCCATCACAGCTAGTGTGGTAACTAACTAACTAACTAAGCTTTTCTGCACCCTATGCTCCCACCATGCAGTGGCCCAAAACAGAACCTGATACATAATGGTTACCCAAACACCAACAATTCTTTGTGCCCTCTGTTGCAGACAACATCCACATGTTTTCTCAAATAAGAAATCAGTGTGTATTGTGTCACCTAACAGTAACAGTGATAAATAAACTACCACAGATGCCCTAAGAGTGAAAAAAGGTGTTTGTTAATTGATGAGTGATAGTAAGACATCCAAAGTATAGTCCCATAATCACAGCTTCTGAAACCATAAGTCAGATGTACAACTTAAAAATCAAACCAATAGGGACAGAAAGAAGCCCCAGCATTAACTTATATTTAGAAGTAGACAAATAAGAAAAAGATAAAGATTCTCATGTCTGCAAGTATATGTGAATATTTCCAGTAAAAACTTACTTCATCTCCCTCTTCAATTAGTGCCTGTATTGTACTAAAGAGAGATCCATAAGCTCCCACAGTCACCAGGATATCTGTGAGAGGATCAATCTTTCTTCCACAAACTTTCTCATACACTTGAGACAAGGCTTTCACCAGTGATGGATGTCCCTGTTCAAAACAAAAAGAAAGCAACTGATTGGAGCGTGCCTGACAATGTATAAAGTCTGAGTTTGGGCTCTTTTCTACGTGTATCAAACTATTACATTTTGAAATAGAAAAATACAACACTAGCCCTCAGTGTTAATGGCTGCTAACAGGTAACAGGGTTTAAAGTTTTTGGACACTAGGAAAGAAAAGCTTGTTTTCAATTTATTTGTATCTACTCGGAAATTTATTTTCTATCTGGTGCTTTTTAATTTCTTTGATATTATCACATCTCAGAGTAGGTCCAGATAGCCTATAGCCTAGCTAGGACAAGAGACAGAAGGAGAGAAGGGAATACTCTGACACCAATTCACCCTCACCTCCTCTTGAGTTTCTTTCAGCTCCTTCTGTTTCCTCGCTTATCTTTCAACTAAAAGTATTTGGTGCAAGGAAAATCTTTTCATTGTATTTATATATTGCTGATAAATAGCACTTGTAATCAAAATATTGATTCATATAGTCACATCCCAAATCTCAGAGTACCATTCACCATTTGTGTCCCCTCCAGGGACATGGCAGCGATACCAAGTATTTCTTTCTAATCCTCCCATTGTACTGTCTGATTCATGTTCCCACTGACTAAAGTCAGAGGTAAATAACCTACACTCTTTAAACTGAATCAGCTCCTCAGAGGCCTCCCAGACCTGCTCTACCATTCTGCTCTTGCTGAAGGGTTCTGCCTCGAAGAAGCCTACACAGAGGAAGTTCATTAGTAACAGACAAAGCTACTAGATGAACTTAATTTGGGACATAAGACTATGATCTATAGATTATACTAATTTAAAGTCAACTTTTTTCCCTGTGGCACATTTTCCACTGAATTTGGGTCCTGGAGTTCCACAATACTTACGAAGCCCCGGGTGTACTGGTTCAGTCTGTCAACTGCTGCTACCTTTGCCAGCTCTTCTTTAACATAGATGGGAGGGGATATATCAGGAAGGCCTTGACCAAGATTAACAATTGAGGGATCTGCTGCCACTTTTGTAAATTCAACCCTGGAGGGAAAAACATCTTAAAGTTAACATACCAGATAAAATTATCTTTTTATTCATTAGCACTAGAAGGCAAAACAAAAATATTTCAGTTTGCCAAATTTCCAGCAATGGGAACAGGTTTAAGTAGAATGGAGAGCTGAGGGCTGAAATAATGTGATCACAGGAGTCAGAGGGCACCCAAGGAAAGATTGATGTTCTGCATCTATAGAATAACATTTCTGGTAGAAGTGTGCTCAGATGTGCAGATACACAAACGCACAGTTTCTCTGGATATATGCAGAAATTGAATACCAGGCACATTAAATGTCCTAAAGATTAAAATCAGTCAATTGAAGGTGTCATTTAAACTACCCAGTCACCTCAGAGTGCTATAATTTTTTAAAGTAATTTTAGGCAACAGACTGTTTCAGGTTTGCCTATTAACTGTTTCTAATAACCTGAGGATCCTTGAACGATTTTTCCTTCCTCCCTTCACAGATCAGCTTTACATTTTACTCTTTCCTCCCTACTGAAATGTTAACAAGATTTAAAAAAACAAAACGAAACAACCCTCTCCCCATCATAACCCTCCCACACAGCATCACAGTCCTGTGAAAAATGAATACAAATTGCTAAAAATTAGCTTGAGGCTGACACCTTGTGTATATGTATACACAAGTAATGCAACACATACACACAACTAAGGTAAGCCCAAAATAGTCTTTTCACCAACTAAGAAAATTCCATATTTATCAGTGAGGGCAATATTGCTTTAAGACCAATTTAATACCTAGAAAAAGATGTATTAAAAATAATGAGCCAAATTATAAAACAAGTATAATGGCTTATTATAAAACAAGTATAATGGCTTTAATAAAAATCTGACTTGTTTGGTAAACACAAATCAGGTGTAATTGAAACACATTATTCAACAGAATTAACATTTAAATTTGAAAATCAGCTATACTACCATGCCCATGAGTTATATTTGTCTTACATGGTTTTACAGATGAAGAGAAGCCCAAGCCTAATATTTAAAGTTCAAAAATAAAAATTAATCACACCTTTAATTGAATTTAATTCATTGCTACTAAACAGGTGCCGAAATATATTCCAGCAGAGATAGTAACTGCCATGTATCTTTTTATTAGTAATTATTATCTTTTTGGAAAGAAAATACATCAGCCAAGGACATTTTCTGAAATTTGCAGATATTTTCCTCTTACTTACCACACATTGCTATCAAGGCCTTCAATCCGTCTTGTATTTTTGTGTCTGAAGGGCATTGTCTGCAAGATCAAAACATACAGACAGAAGGGTTTTGTTAAGGAAGACAAAGTATGATATTGTTGGATTCAGCATGAAAACCCTCCCTCATGCTTTCTCAAATACACCATTGCCAGCTGAATTCGGTAGCTACACAGAATTACAGACATGTTCTTTCACTAAAGCTTGCATAATAACTTGAATTCAGACTAACAAGAAAATACACAAAAATCTCCTAAATTCTCATTCATCATTATCTAAATCCACTAAACTTTCATCAGCAAGGATGGAGGAGGGGCAAAATTTAGCTCAATAGCTTTAAAAGATGACCTTAAAAGGAAATAATTAGTGTACATACTTTCTTTTTCTTTTCTATGATATGCTAACAGCTTAAAGACTATGCTATTTCTAGTCCAATTCCTGCTCAATCCAGTTTGGAAAGTATGCATTTGCAATGTAATTTTATTTGTAAAATTGATGGGTAAGAAGAAAATAGCAAAGACATTTCCTGGTTTTGTTCAGATTTTTTAAGCTTTAAAGTATCTACCTTAGAGCACAGCAAAACCACATCAGAATATGGGTTTTTTACATCTTCAGACCTTAAATTAAGGTATTGGAAAATTTCCATAAAATAGGTTTGTAATAACTACTCTATATGGAGGTAGAGAAAAACCTACTGATAGTTGTGGTATTTTTAAGATAAAACTGGAAAGAAAGTTAGGAAAAATAAACCCGAATTTATTTCTATAAGATGCAAGTTCATATCTATCTTTGCAAACTAGCTTGATACCAGAGAAAAAATTACCTAGCTCCTCAATACTCTAGACACTCCTGTTTCTTTGAGTCAAGCTACAGATTTTTAGCTACTTTTACTACTGCCAGCTATTGTTATTACCAGAAAGATTCAAAAACCATATTCTAGCCAGCATACTCTGAGATGAAAATGTCTGCATTACCATTAGACTCAAGTTTCAACTTTGCATCCATAGAAATGACTCCAAGTAGACACAGGATGCAGCAGGGCAATGCTGGCACTCATCCTGCTTACAGTAATGAAGCCATCTCGTGTGTTCTGATATGAAGAATGGGAAGCTATAAAATTAAACAGAATCTTCTGTGCTCTTTTGTCTTCTCAACAGATCTGATTCTGACCTCATTGTGTGATACAAACTCAAGAGGAATCAAACACAGAACACCTTTTAGTTGTCCTTAGGAAGAAAACCTTTAAGATCACTAGACAGGTCAAGTCAGATTCCTTAACACAGAACAAGAGAGAGTTAAGGGAGAGTCCTGACTAGGTCATCGGTATTGGATTTATTTAAAAACACTCATATAGTTTAGAAAACTAATCTGATTTTACAGTGTATGTTTTGGTAAATATGATCAATGTTTGGGTGTACTTCAAAAATACAAACAAGACAGGTAATACTTACACTAAGACACACACACGTCTTTTTTACATGCTAGGCTACTTCTTGTAGAGGAGGGAATAAGACCCAGCTCAAATCTTGCTAATTAACAATGACAATTCTGTATGCTGCATGAGTAAATTTGTTCCATGCACTGCCTCTCTTTAAATTGTTTCAATTTGCTAAAAGCTAAAGGCTTATCAACTGCAGGACTTTTATAATTGCATTGAATAACCTTCCCTGGCTAAAAATGTATTGACAATAAAATAAGCCTTCACCTTACTGTTCCCTACTATACAAGTTTAAATATATTTAACAATTCAAGACTTTATATTTCTTTGTTTCTTATATCTTGGAACTAGTTTTAAAAGAGAATAGCAGGACTTGCATTAGTTTTCAGGTTTTCACAGATTCAGATTACAGTGGTGTTCAGGTCAACCTCACTACTTTGGGCAAGCCAGCTAATTAAGTGAGATTTTAAAAAGAAACCTTTACTGGCATTCTTTTTCCAGAAGGTCATGACAAATCTTAAGAATCTTTTTTTTTTTTCAGCCATCACCTGATAATCTCCAATCCACTTCTAGGTGCAGGGGTAGGATTTCCAGGAGTCAAAAATGGGTGTTAAGCAGGAGACCCATGTCTTCATCAAGCTCTAACTGACCTCCTACTTTCCCTACACCCTCTAACACCTGATAGAAATCCAGGTGCTGCTTGTATTTATCTTTTTCTTAATTCAGAGAAACTTGTAAAGAAATTGAATGTCAGTAAGTTTAATGATGTTGGAAGCAGACACTCTGACATGGTACATAAATAAATTGTAGAATATGCTGTAAAGAGCTACAACTTAAGCCAACATCTTAAGAAAATTAAAAATTAAAAAAAAAAAAAACTAACCAGTACTAAATTTGAGGACATTTGATGAATATCCAACTCAATTAAACAGAATATAAATAGATATAGCATATGAAAAACTGACTCAGGCAAAAGCTGACCTACAAAGTGGCTTGCACTTCTCATATGGGCAAAATATCTTGCAACTTCCCAGTATAATGACTCAAGCATCTGTTTTGAAGGATCTGTCATGTGTCTTAGTTGACCCAATTTGTTGACTAGATGAACTGGGAACACCATTTACATTCCAGTGTTCTCTATGGAATGCAGAGTGTCACCTCCAGCTGCCTGCCATGTTGCAAAGCTGTTTTCTCTGAACATAACTGGAAAACTTAAAATGAAGTTACAGAATCTCATAAGCAGTTAAGCTAAGAAACCGAAAAGATTCTATATAAAATTAAGTTTAAGGTACTTATAGACCCCTTGTTGTTGCAGCATCAAGAAGCAACATTATTGTCATATCATTAAAGGAAAAGTGAGATAAAATAAATAAATTGACCTACAAAAAGCCTCTGATAAAGCTGAGATTGAACCTGTCTCCTGTATCTCAGGCTTCTCTGTATAAGCTAAGGAATCTTTCTGGTGTGATATGTGCTAGATGTGACTTTAAAGTACACAAAGCAATAATCACCAAATTCTGTTACGCTAGTCTGGTTAATATTTGACTGGTTCAAATACCTTATTTTGTTCTTGATAGTAAATGTTTTTTATCTATAACAAGAAATAAACCACAGCTAAAGCATATATATTCACAACATTGCAAAATCAATGCATCTCTAAAACACTGCATGAAATATGAAACAGTTTTCTCTATGGAACTGAAGGAATACTTACTGCAGAGGTTGAATGTTTGATGGATCTGGAAAGGAAATCTGTTCTTAGCTTAATGCCACGGCAACAGAAGTTTCGTGAAGCAAGAAACATGCCTGCATAATAAATAAGTGACCTGAAAAACCTTACAGATTCTAGGAAGGAGTTCCTACACAACACTAAACAATTTTAAGATACTCTCCTCTTCCCCCCAGTGATTTTGTTTCAATTAAGTGCTACTAAATGATTACCTTGTCACAGTTGTAAGCATAGAGGATGAAACTCTCTAATTGACAGGGCTGAAAAATGTTTCTGAATGTCATCTCAAAGGAAGGTTTCCTTTATTTGACAACATTGATCTTTTTTTTTTGAATAATAGCTAAGACTAAATGCAATTCAAGCTTCAAAGTCTCTGTTAGAATTCCTGTGAAAATGTGTTTGTGTAATAAAAATTGCTATTAAGATTGCTAATATACAACAGAAAAAGAGCCCAATTTTTTAAAAGTTACACATCTTTAAAACTTGTCTCCATTTCCAAGTGTTTCAAATCAGGTATGCTGAAATCAGGATAATTAAGATGACCAGTCACACTGGAGAGGGAGGCCTAGGAACTTTATGTAACTACAATAAGTTTTGTCACAGTGACTTGGCAAACATTAAATATCTCCCATGGCTGAAAAGAGCTAGAAAAGACACTTTGTGTAGAGTAAAATCATTCACAGACTAGAGAAAATGTGTCCTGTATAAGTAAGATCTGGTACTTCGTGCAACTATTTGCAGAAGATACTTTAAAACATATATGTTAGATTGCATTGCCACAATGACTGAAATGTGCTAGACACATGTAACCCACAAATCTAATGTCAGAAACACAGTAGCCACAGCACTATAATTATTAACTTTGTTTTCCATCATTTGCGCATTAAAGGATATAGAACTTCTGGTTCCCCCCTGACTTTGCTACCTGAGAAGGGGAAGAGAACAGAAAAAGAAAAAACTATACTATTTGCATTAGAAACACAGGAATGCCATTGCCTCTTAAAACAATACCATGTGAGCCTCGTGAACAGAAAGGAAATGGTAAATCCATAGCACAGTGAAATATGATGTTTTCATTAAGAAGAATGCTTTTAGTCCAACAAGAAAATGTCCTTTGCACTTATTAACTAATAGGAAAGGCCAGTCAAAGATGCCTCAATGCATAAGTTTTAAAAGTATGCTGATTTTGCCTTTCTCTTACTCCTGTGCTACAAACTCAGTCTTACTTCTGAAATTAGGGTCTTTCTCACACACTACTGAGTTGTGGCTAACTCAATTAGACCTTCAAAATAGCCCCATGATCCCACTGCATTTAGGAATCTGCAAGTAAACAATTTATGTTCATTTACAAGAAGAAACTCTACTAGTCTGAGAACTAACAAAAGTAAACAGCAAGAAAATCTTTGACACTAGTCAGCAGATACTCTTAAAGACATAGAAGAAATACATACGCTTAAAAAGAACCAAAATTCATTTTAAGAGATTTCTAATAATACCACTTAGCATATTCAAGGTTATCTTTGAGAATAACTATGCAAAATCAAAAATATTATTAAGGTCTCTATTGCTCTCCTTGTCTAAGGTTACAAAAACTACTTGTATAACATACTGATGCTATCTTAAAACATAACCATGACATTGGTGCTAGGGTCAGACCAAAGGCAGCACAACTCTTCAGCCCACTGTGAACACTTGCAGTAGTTAGTTAGTGCAGTGAGACAAACATGCATATCTTTGCCTGATTCATTTTGTATTGAGAAATAGAAAAATTAAACAAAAACCATGCAAGCCTTACATGCAGAACTAACTTGCAAGTAAGAAAAATTACTGACAGTTGTAAATATTTCCAGCATTAGTGCCATGGTACACCAAAAAACAGAACCAGTGTTTGACACGAGGCAAACCCACCACGCTGATGAGCAGCAGCAGACCTGTGTAACTGTGGTGTGGTCAATCTCTGCAAGTGCCTAAAATATCTGAAGAAAAAATTATATCCACCTTTAAAACCACAGAAATGTACAAACTGTGAAAACTTTATGAGGAACATAATGGAAACGACTTGGCTGAACAGCCTCAGTAAGAACAGGCACTGGCATGTAACACTTCTCCCACTGTTTCTATCTTTGTGACACTTTTCCACTGAAAACTGAACAGCATTTGTTCAGACTCAAGAGACAAGATTACTGGGCATTAAATGAAAAAGCCTCCTATAAAGTACTTTTATGACTTCTTTTATTTCTGAGGATCTCCACTTAGACTTCAAGTATTTAAAGGGAAAGGCCTCCTTAATATAACCAGATACTCTCCCACACATTGATCTAAAAAAAAAAAAAAAAAGCAAGGCCTACTCCTACTCTTTTTTTCCAAACACACACATTCCCAGTATAATTTTATATGACATGTTAAGACATACCACAGGCTCAGGAGAATTATTTCCTGTTACTTTTACGATGAATGCACTCTCAATTATTACCCCATATATGTAAGTATGTGTAAGGCACATCAATGAGATGGTTTTTATTGTCCTAAGCTGAGTTTTTATCATTGGGATACAAAGTTTCTTCCAGATGAGGGAAGTTATACACCAGGCAGCTAGAGAAGTACTGCAAGCCCCATTTCAACCCTCTTCAAAATTTGTAAGGTTCTTCAAACACAGAAAATGCACTGATCTTTGTGGGGGAATTAAAAGGTAATATTAATTTCTTTCTTAGTCTTATTAATGTTTATTTTTTAAATCTTGGAGTCAAACATCAGCATTTTGGCCAAGAGTCATGTCTACTAAACCCAGAAATTAAATTAGGAATTCTTTTATTCCTATTCTAATTTTCAGTGCTCTGAAGTATTCATGTAGTCAGTCCTCCTGGAATTCAGGCTTGCATATCCATAGAGAAAACAGGAAAATTAACATGTTAGAGGAAAAGGGATAACAAATTACTACTCCTACAGCTTTCTATATTTTTAGGGGAGTGAGAAGCAAGCAAGGCTACCAGAAAGGTCAGTGCCATAAATGTTTTTTAGTGGGACTGGTAGCAACATTCTTGTTGCTAATTGGGTTGAAACTCAGGTTTGGTACTTAAACTAGACTGGAAGATATAATTGGACTTGGTCATGGGAAATAGATGAATACATCTGTGTACTAACAATCATTTAGTTCATGCTGTGCTTTGTAACTGTTCCAGCATAGATACAATTTCTGAGTTGTAAGTTCTTCTGCTCCCTGCACAGCTGCCCAGCCTCCTGGTCATACAGTACCCTGACATTGGCGAGCTGAACCTCTGGGGCATTTTTAAAAAGTTACAATTTTGTAATTAATTCATTTTTCTCCTTTGAAACAAAAGGCCAAATGCTGCTGTTCCTTCATTTATGAGCTTCAGTTATTCCATCTCTAAAAAAAACCATGTCACAGAGCTTGAACAACACTTGGTCAGACCCCTTAAGGTGCTGCATTTTTTCAGGTAACAAATAGTTTCATTTTACTGTGCAGCCTCAGTGACAAACATTACTATAAACACTGAAAGCCTGTCTGCCACCACGGTAATGTCATAATGTAAATATAATTCCTGTTATATTTGTCCTGGGCTTAATATTTTTTGGATACACAAATCTGGAAAATGTTATACCTCAGCTAAATGCTGTCAAGACTTTGAAGGACTGTTTCTTCTTATTGTCTAGAGGATGAAAGCCTTGGAGAAAGAAAAGGTGCCATCTTACCAGTGGAGGGCTCTCCAGGACTTTTTTTCCTACCATCTATATGCAATAAATGGCTTATTGAGCCAAAGGAACTGTTGCCAGATCCCTGTGCTCAGGGAAGTTGGGCTAAGACACTGAACTTAAAACCTTCTCTATGAGAAAGATTTATCATAGCAGTCAAATTTTGTCATTTCTTCTTCCATAGTCTACAAGGAATGGAGCAAATTGTGCGCAGGGAAACAAATTTTACAATACGGATTAAGGAGCGGGATGAGATTGTGGGGTTTTTTCTTACTTTTTTTTTTCCGCTCGTAGAGCAGCTCTACTATGCAGCCACTCCGTGCTGCGCTTACGCTCCCACCCACACGTGTTCGCACCCTGCAGCACGGGGCTGGGGAGGCCGGAGCCTGCCGGGCACCGACGCCGCCCGCCCTCACCCACAGGCCCCTTGGTCAGAGCCGGGGTTCCCCGGGCCCGGCCCGGCCGCTCTGCGGGACAACAAACGCGGCCACCCCGAGCTCGGGCTGGAGCCGCCTCCCCCGCAGGCGCTCGGCAGAGAGAGGCCCCGAGAGCAGCGCCTCCGCCCCGGCCGGCGCCGCCACACTCACCACCCCGACACCGCCTCCGCCGCCCGCCGCGATCCCTGCCGATGGGGCGGGGCCGCCCGTCCCGCCGCCCTGAGGGGCGGAGAGCGCCCATCCCTCCCGTTCCTCCAGTCCGAGGGCCGGAGAGCGCCCATCCCTCCCGTTCCTCCAGTCCGAGGGCCGGAGAGCGCCCATGCCTCCCGTTCCTCCAGTCCGAGGGCCGGAGAGCGCCCATGCCTCCCGTTCCTCCAGTCCGAGGGCCGGAGAGCGCCCATGCCTCCCGTTCCTCCAGTCCGGGGCCGAGTCCGCCCGTCCCGCCCGTCCCGCTGTGCGTGTGGGGAGCTGCCGAGGGCGAGAGGACTGCGCGCAGGGCGGAGCAGCACCAAGGCTTAGAAAAGTCTCTCCCCGGTACGTTATGGAGCTGCACACACACATGTCCGTGGCATCTCCCAAACATCATAAAACTTGGCGCTTTCTTGGGAAAACTGGGCTAACTGGTTACCTTTCTCGGGCTTTGGCCTTTCTGGAAGGAATAAAGTGTCAAAATCGTAAGAAATTATCTCATGCCTAAGTTAACCACTTATAAGGAGAATGAGATTTTCCAGATATATTAAGGTATTCAATAAACTCACAGAATCTGCATTTTTAAGGTTTCCCTTCACAATCAGGACAGAGACTTACCCAACTTGTAAATTAAAAAGTTCCCTTTAATCAACCTCTCATTGTCACCAAATTTGATTACTAAGTTAGAAATATATATATTTGCAATGTCTTTACAGCCTACTTTTCCTGCTCTTATAAATGTTTATAAAACTGGTTATAAAACCCTTAATATCAACACCATTGTACTGATCATTTACATCATTGCACATCACTGTTTAAGAGAAAGGCCGTATAACTTCAAGCAATTTTTTATGCTAAGTCCCATTGTGATTCTGCAGAGCTGAAAGAACCCATGAATCAGATTTTACAAGGGCCTGGCATGACATAGTGTCACATACATTTCTTGTTCAAAAATGTTCAATAATACAGATAAATATTTTTGAAAGAACTGGACAAGCCAGTGATAAAATGCTTTTTATACCAAGTCTTTATTGTTTCCTTTTAACGTGGATACTAGAAAGTTCTCTGATGTGTCAGTAAGTATTACAAAGATAACAATTACAGGCAGAATGCAGATATAAAATGGGATATATACACTATTTCCATATCATTACTGTATGTATTGTGTTATGAATATAATCATTGTGTATATTCATAGAAAGTGAAAGAGTAAGAGCTGATTGAAGAGAACCAATTTCACAGAACAAACTAGAACACTCTACTTGGATGTAGAAATACTCTGACAAGGCCAGAACAATACAGCAAAATTAAGAAACAAGTCCTAGCAATTATTTTAGGTCCTAAATAAGACACACAAAAAATTTAACACTTTTTTTTTTTTTTTTTTTGTAATGCTTCTTGAGAATTCTCGTGGTCTCTAAAGAGGACATCTGCAAGCATGCACTGGAGGGCAGCAGATCCCAACCTCTGCTATGTCATGAGGAGCTTCAAAAAGGGAAAAAAGAAACTTAAGCCTACCATTGGCCTTTAGTTCCATTGATGCATGTATTTTTCAGAGATTTGTGTACAAAGCAGATGTCAAGGGGTAATCCATGAACTGTGATTCTCTCCAGGCCTGTGCATCATCCTGTCTACTCTAGGCCCATGACACAGACAGCTGAAGGGATGTTGGTAAAAGTCTCCTGATTCATGCTCAGATGATGAAACAAGCACTGTTTGAGTTCTTACCCCCCGTGCTGCCCAGTGTTTACCAGATCAGCAGAGATAGTCTGCTGGAGTACAGGAGCCTTTGAGTCTTGTCTGCTCCAACTGGCACCGACATTTCCTCTCTTGCAAGACTGTGACTCTTGTAGGTGTAACAGAATCTTTTCAGCATGTGAGTTAATGAGTTAATGTGATCCACTGCAGTTTAACTAACGTGGCAAAGACAGCAGTGTCTGTTCATTTAGTTACAATTCTGTAGCCTCTGGTGCAACAGTTTTGGTTTAGATTTCAATGGAAGTAATATGAAAACCATATAAGAGGTCCAACTTCTGCAACAATCAAAGTCTGCTGTAGCTGTGGACAACTATGAAAATTGTTGTTGCTACCCATGTGCAGCAGCAATTTTTCAAAGGATGCCTGTCTCATCAGTGTTAGAGAAACTGAGTAAGCAGTGCAGCCTTCCTACACTTTGAGCAGTGTGAGGGTCCAAAATTTCATCTTCAAAGATCACTAACTTAAGAGAATTTTACCAGTTCTGGCACAGTAGGGAAAACAGGAGCACTGACCCTAATGATTAAATACATCGTCTGATGAGTACAGCATTTAACAGTTTTCATAAAATTAAATCAGTCCTGAAACCCAGGGCTCAGCTAAAGTAATAAATTTAGGTGTGGTGAGGCATTTGCTTTTTTAGATTTATCTTTCATACATAAAAACAGTATCTATTTCTATATTTTAAAAGTAACTTTGCCATCACCCAAATTTAACTTTCCTGACCTTTTTTAAGGACCCCAAGTATCTTGTACTGAGGTTCAGTTTGGAAGCATCTCACTCATTTTGTAACTGCTTAATAATGCCTCCTCAATTTTTGAAAGAAGTCTACCATGGCAGCTTAAGATATTCTCATTGGAAGTAAGAATTAGTGCATATTTAGTCTAATTTCTTTTTATATAATCAAGCTCCATTTTTTTTTTTTTAAGAGGAAAGGAGGTCAGGAGTTTCTACACTTCAAAACTGATTAGTGAGGCAGTTCAATTGAAGAGGACAAAATTACTTGGCAGAATTTGGGTGCCCAAGCACACTATTAACAGTCCATAAAAAATCAGCTGACTTCAGCTGTGTTTTGTCAGTTTTCTGCCTTAGCTGCAGTAGATAGGACTCTAATAAATCTGTATCTTGTCAAATCAAAATAGAAATGAAACACATAAAATTTAAATCAGCTTTCCCTTGGCATATAGCCAACACTCTCCAAAGTGGTTTTACACAAGTCATAAAAATAAAACCTTATATGTGGTAGTTCCAAAAAGCAGGTATATGTGGTAATTTCTTTTTCATATGAATTTAAGGCCCTAAAGATTTTTTTCATCAACAAGAAAAAGCATTTAATTACTGATGGTACATACAAGGCTTTGTCACACACTTGTTTACTAACAAGAAATGGACAAAAGCCTATTTTTCTCATTACAAAATCAACTGGACAGCAGATGAGAGAATCTCTTTGCTCACAATTCCTCTTCTTAGTGTCTTCCTCTATTGCTTTGCTCCCTCAGAATTGCACAGCTATGCTTTTCAAGCAAAAGCACAGAAAGGCAGGCTGGTGTCTGCAGCAGCTCAGTGTCCTGTACCCATGCCTGTGCAGTGGGTGAGGCAGGACACCCACCCTCCTCTCAGCCGTGGATAATTTGGAGTCTCTTGGGTGGGAGGGACCATCCTTACCCCCAGCCCATGGTCCTGCTGCCACTTCACAGTCTGCCATGTTGTGGCTGCAAACCCTGCTCCAGAAAGAACGTGAATCTTGTCTTTTGCAAATCCTTATTTGAGGAGATGAGGAATTAGTGTGCCATCTTGGAAAGAATGCAGGATAATACAGATGAAGAAGTACAGCCCACATATCTCTCAAGCCCAGCTTTATTCCTAAAGGCTGAGTCCTGCTAGCATCTGGATTGGAGAAGAGGATGTGACTCTGCTCCCACACTGTGTGACTAACACTGGATTGCATAAGGGAATTCTAGGAAGCTGGAAATACTTCAGTGAGAATTTCCCATATTACTCAGAGTATGGAATATTAAACAAATGCATAGGTTTTTTCAGTCATTTGGGGTGAGCTGTATGACACATATCTGACTACATTGTTTTGTGATTAAACATTCCAAATATATGCCAAGGAACTCCCCATAACAGGTTGTGCTGTAAGCATTTATTTTGATTCTCATTAAAATATGAGTTTTTCTTTTCTTTCCTGGTAGGCTGCACTGTTACAATTTGCTTATCAGATAGTAGTTACTATATAAGCTTGGCATTGTTTTAAAAAAGGCATAATGGCAATTAATGTGATCCTGGAATTCAGATTATACTTGCTTTATTGCCTCTAAAGATCTAATCTTAGAAGGTGCTGAGAGGAGTCCAATTTTAAATGACCTCATACATTTTTAATGAAAGTATGAGAAAGAAAATGGAATGCAACTGCAGAGTGAAGCAGGTGTTGGAAAGATCTAGCATTTCTTAGCAGTATCCACAAACAATTAATTTATTATTTGGATATTTTTCATACCGCCAATACTGATCATATATTGTGCCTATGTACATTTGACTTCAATATAAAATTAAATACTTTTATATTTTAAGGGTTTGTGGACAAAATTAGCTTTTCCCCCCTGTAGAATAATGACATTAATAAAAATGAAAGAAGGTATGGACAATGGAAGTACTTTCTGACAAATTCCAGAGGTACCTTCCTTGTATTTGAATTGAGGTGAAGATACTTTGGTGTAACAGACCTTCTTGTCTTATTTTTCCCATGCTCTCTAGAAAACTTAAAGCAAGTTTCTGTTGAGATGTAGCAGAGACATTTTTTTCTTATGGGTTCCTCAAGTTAGACTTTTTTTCTGGCATGGGCTTCAAATAGTAGAGAACTGATGTGTACACTCTCTGGAGGGATATTTGGGATAATTTTTCCAGATAAATCACTGAACAACCTCAAAATACACATTCAGAAAGAAGACTGAAGGGAACGAGGAGATGATCCAGATTAAATGTGTGCTGAAAGACAAATAATTTGTCTTTGGTCTTCTGATATGACAGCTTCCCTGAGGATCTGAGACTGCAAGGTGAGGAGGAGATTCTGGGTTTTTATAAGGGCAAGTTAAATGGGAAAGAGCCTATGCTGGTTGATCCCAAACTGAGTGTTTCAAAATGATGCAAAGTGAAACCTTGTACATAAAAGTGTTTAACTGATCCACTTAGTTTGGATAACCCCAAAGTGGGGAGCGACATCACACTGAAATCAGGCTGCAGATCTGAGGCAGCAGCAACTTCTGATGAAAAATTAGCTGGGGACTATAATCAGCAACAATAGAAAACTTGAAGGGAGTGACCTTCTTGGGCTGTCCCAGTTGAAATCAGGGCTGCATGTCTGAGGCCTAACAAGTACAGGAACAGTGATGACATTAAATAACATAGTCTGCCTTTTCAAAGCATATTTCACTAACAGGGAATTTTGTTTTAGAATTACAAATGTATTTTCTACTCCTTCTACCTTCAGCTTACTCATCTTCTTCCTATGTTTTGGAGTCCACTAAAACCCTTCAGTCAGCAGAGTATGTGAACAGAATCTTTGTTCAGTAAAATGCTTAATTATGTTTTTCAGTGGTGTTCTTATAAATGACTTAAGAGCATGTGTAGTACTTCACTGGGACCAGTTCCTGTCCTTGTGAAGGGCAAGAATTAAGCACAATCTTACTCACGTATCTCTGCAGTTTTTCTCCCCTTCCTTCTAACACATCCTCAGCTGAGGACAATATTCCAACCCATTAATGACTTGAAGGCAAGACAGCTGTATCTGAATATAGTAGCTTCCATCAACCCCCCTGTAAAATGTCATACTCTGGTTATTGCAAGCAGTTTGGAATAGATGGCCAGGTAGTAAGTGTGGCATTTAATTAAAATTCACTGTAGCACCATCTTAGTATTCATAGAGTCACAAGAGATGCAGGCATTTCTTAACTGTCCTTTTAAAGTTTTTTTCTTTGCATGGCCCTATAAAGAAATAAATACCTGATTATTTGGGTAAAAGGTATTTTTAAATATTGTTCTAATTTCATCTGGCATAAAGCTGTCAGGGTTTTGGAGGGAATATGAAATGTCAGACCCTGAGACTCCCAGTTTTCACGTTATCTATGGCTTTGAGATACTCCTGTCTTGAGAAGAAAGTATATTGATATTTCTGTCCAGTTGATAGTCGATGAAATGTTTATGATTATCCTATTCATCTGATGAATTATTTTGAGCTTTGCTAGTTCCGCACTGTCCCGCGCAGTCCGGGAGGAGCAGGGGTCTTGTCGGAGCGAGAGGCAGAGGAAGGCGCGCAGGTCCCTCCGGGCAGGCAGAGCTGTGACTGCCCACAGGTCCGGCAGAGGGAAGTGTTGTTCTGAAACACCCGCCCTGCAGGAGAGCCTTTGTTGGTCACTGCGAGCCACGTTAGTGCACCAGGAATCAATGATCTGCAGCGCATGGAACATGTGATTTATAAATTGTCAGTAGAGGACAAAGAAGCTTTAGCAAATGCCAGAAGGAGCAAGTGAGATGATAATCAGGATGTGCCAGGAAATTAAATGAAATTATATCTATAACTATGAAGCTTACATGTTTTTTATTCTCTTAAGGAGAATAAATGGTAGTATGGAGTTTTAGGAGTTAAAGAGTTGTGGTCCGATAATTCATGCTTCAGCTAAACATGCAGCTGTAGCCTTTCATATGGAAAGACAAGATCCTGAGAATCAGATAGGCAGAAACTCACTTGGTGATCACAAGGCAAGTTGTCATAGGGTGCCTTATTTACAGAGCAGGCTCAGCTTCAGATACTGCTGCCAGCATGATCACTGATGAAGATGCTGCTGGTCCTGCAACCCCAAGCACTGCTGGAGGGTTAAAAGACAAGAGAAATAACATCTCTGTAATATTAAAAAGAATTTTCAATAGAAGATATTTAAAAGTGAAATTTTTACTGTATTGCCTTTTAAAATATACAGCACTTTCTTATATAGCTTTCCCTTTCTTATTATATGGAATTTCCCAAAATTGTACAAGTGAAGGGGTTGAGGCAGATGCTCTGGATACCCAATACTCACACTGAGCACATTTTAAAATGTTATTTTTTTATATATATATATATCCAAAGTTGTGTTTGTGACATTTAAATAGCAGTTAAAAAGATCAGGGGATGGCAGGATGTGTGAAAGGAAGCTCAACTTTCACAGTATTATCAAGCTGTTGTTTTTCAGTATCTTATATATGGCTGTCAAAAACAAATAGAATGGGTGTTGGAACTTGAAGAACATTTTCCAGATAATGTTGCTTGAAAAAGACTGGAAGAAATTCATCCTGAAATAAGTGTCTCTAAGCTAACTTCAAAGATGAGCTTGATTGGCTGGGTGTACAGTGAGTAGCTGCATGGATAAAACAGGGCTGGTTTTGAGTAAGATGTTAACAAAATATTTCCTTTGCTCAGAGATTGGTGTGGTGTGACTGACGGGCTGAGTCCTCCCCTTGTGCTTCCCTGTGAACTACTCAGTATCAGAGTAAAGAACTAAATCTAGATAATTGTGCTGCAATCTTCTGCTCAAGCAATGATGAACCTTATGAACATTAACTTCCTTGTTCTGACTTATTTCAATACTTTGATTCTTAGTGCAAATAGTCCTTGGTTTTATAATTTAATTAAACATGAATTTGTCTTCCTAGTATATTGCTGACAAAAAGAAAATACGGCAGATCCTTGAGAAAGACTTTTCCTTTTTGTGTTAGTAGAAAGCAAGATTATAAAACAAGATGTACTTTTATTTATTTTGCTCATGCATGGGGGAAATAGTCCCTGTAAAATGGATTAAATAATTCCTCAGGGAAACCCTAATAGGGCAGAAAATTTGTCTCGCTGATACAGCCAGCTAAGGAGGCGGCAGATCATAAGACAAAAGGGAATTGGTCTCCTGGGAAGAGACTGGCCTGCTCTCTGCTGTTTACCAAACCTCACCAAGGACTCTTGGAGCGGTAATTGCAGACAATGCCACGATGTTGACATCTTTGTGGTGACAGGAGCTGTTTCTCTGAGGTTAGATTACTATCAGCATACACAGCCTAAGTAGAAACTGTCAGCCTAAGACAAATACATTCCCTGCTAGGCTACCACTGGGACTGCAAACTAGAAAAATAAACGGTCTTTTTTTTCAACACACCTCTTCATTGGTATTTCTACAAGTTTGGATTAAAAAGCGAGGCTCCCTTTTGTTTTAATTAGTTTCACTTTTGGCTCCAGTGCAATGCTTGTGCTTCCTCAAAAGTATGATGTCTCTTTTAAATTGAAACTAACACTACTAGCTAAATGTGTACTGAATACATATTTGAAAACTGTGAATACAATTTGGAAATTGTTGGCTTTTGTAAAATTTAGTGTCTTTGCTATTTAAGATGAAGGTGGTTTTGTACAGCTGCAGGGAAAAGGATTTTTGTGTTTCACGGAGGAAAAGCAATATTTTGAAAATAGTCCCTTTTCCCACGAAATTGATGACTGGACAGAGAATAAACATTACCATAACAGAGCCAGTGTAAGGAGTGTAATTATACTGTAAATAGAGTTTAGACTAAGTCCTTGCAAAGGCGTTACTAATAATGAAAATATGTCGGGACAATTACTTGAATAGAGTGAGCTGTTTGCATGAGTAAGAGGAGGGAGAGAGAGCCCATTTGTCCCAGTTTTTGTAGAAATCTAGGTAGGAATAAAAATTTTCCTTCAGACTTTCATGCCTTTGCCCAGCAGAACTGGCCTCTTCAGACATCTGGAGAAGGGAGCTTCACTGCCTATTGGAGGAGGTACAGGAAAGTCAAATGAATTATGACTTTTAGAAAACGTTGTGTTTATTTGTGAACTTTATAATATCGGTATCAGGGTTTTAGTGGAACTAAGAGCCATAGAAGAGTCTGGCCGCACAGATTTTTGACTGTTCCTGTCAGAAAGGGCTGCCGGCGCTGGGTGTCCCTGGCCCCGGAAGGAGACCCCCGGTGCAAGCAGGACACTCGCAGCGGCGGTGCCGCGGCTGGGCCAGGAGCTCATCCCGAACGCACCCGCGCGGTGCCGCTCCCCAGCATCCCCGGCACCGCTCCCCAGCATCCCCGGCACCGCTCCCCAGCATCCCCGGCACCGCTCCTTCCGCCCGCCCCCAGCAGGGGTCGGGGCCGCTCCGGAATCCGCACCCCAGCCCAGCCGAAGCCTGCGGTGGGATTAAATTGCATTTCGCGAGTGTCACCGCGTCTATTTTTATTTGCTAACGGCCGGCGACAATGGCTTTCTCACTTCCTCCACCTCTTCCAACGGCTCGGGTTATTTAAACGCCGGCACGCAGAGGGAGGGCTGCTGCCTGCGGGCCGGCACGGCCGCAGTACCGCACCGAGGGGCTCCAAGGCGGCCGGGAGCTCCCCGCTCCGCCGGCAGGGGCGGTCAGGCGGCTCCGCAGGTGAGCGGCGGGGCCGGGCCAGGGCCGAGCGCGGCGCTTTTGTCCGCCGCAGCTCCCCCGCCCCGGCCCGTCAGCGGCGCCGCCGGCTGCGCCCCATTGGCTGCGCGGGCGGTAACGTGACAGCGGCGGGGCCCGCCCCAGACGCGCCGGTTGGAGCCGGTGCCTCGCGCTGCGCCGCCGGCTGCCGCGCGGACGGAGCGCGCGGACCCAGCGCCGCTGCGCGGGCGGGCCGGGGGCGGCGGCGGCGGCAGGTAAGGGAGGGGCGGCTGCCGCTGACAGGTGCGCCGCGGGCCCGGCCTGCGAGGAGGCACGGGCGGAAGGAGGGGGAGCGGCGCGGAGCGGGGCTTTCTGAGGGCAGCTCTCGCAGTCCCCGCTTTTCCCGGGGTTGCCCCTCCGCCAGCTGACCAGGAGGGCGCTGCCAACCCGCGGGGTGCCCGGCGCGGCTCGTCGGATCACCCGTGAGTCTGCGCGGCGGCCGCCCCGTCCCTCGGCGGCGCCCGGTGCGGGGCCGCTCACCTGCCGTGGCCCCGCGGGCCGGCCGAGGCAGAGAGGGACCGGGCTCGGGGAGCCGAGCGGGTCTGTGGCCGCCCCGGGGCCCACGGGCGGAGCCGGGCGAAAACCGCTCTGTGGTTTGCGTAACCGATATCTGCGTGTCCTCGAGTGACCCGGGCGCTACAGGTCGCCTGGGGCCGCTCTCCTCCGCCCCGGGCTCGCCCGGCCGGGCGGCAGCTGCCACCCTTCGGCCCCTGCGGCACCTGCCCTCGGGCAAGGGGCAGGCGGGAGCCAAGTCCCAGCCTCCCCGCAAGGGAGAAAAGTGTTAACTCAGTGTTGAGGCCTGACAGTTCTGCGTGTCGAACAAGAACCGTCCTATTTGTCGTTGCCTTCCTTTCTCCTGCCTGGCCAATTTTCTCCTGCCAGCGTTTCTCGTCCCAGCTAGTCAGGGAGCTTGTAGCAGCCCCTTGCGTGGCAGCCTCGCTTTGCGCCCTGGCTGAGCTGTGCAAGTGGCGCCAGGCTGACTTTTGTGCCCGTTTTCTCAGGGAAACTGGGGCAGCTTCCTGGCTTTGGGTCAGAATTTGGCCATAGTGAATGCTGCAGTTGACCAGTTATGTAGGAGTGATTAAAGCAGACTTCCCTAAAACTTAATTTTATATTAAGTATGTAATTAATTATGCTGATAAGGTAAGCTGTGTTTGAATTGGCCCCTTGTGTGGTCATTTAAAACTATACCTGTGAGGTAGTCATTGAACAAGCTAGGTTTATTATGGTTTCAAGTATTCATGCTGTAGCTTCTGCTGACTCTCAGCTTTCTTTGTTTGATGAAAGGGTAAGGTGAGACATCAATTGTTTCAGGTGTCTTGGAATTTTTTCTTAAGTACCTTCCTAGCAGGGAGGGCAGCAGATTATGCCTTACTGATCTGTCTTGTTTAACTTAAAGAGAGTGATGAAGGAAAGCCCATGAGGTTTCAGTAGTGAAATCTTACAGTACTTACAGAATTTATTAAGTATTGTCCATCTGTATTGTACATGTTTTCTTCAGAATCCATGTAGCTCAGATGACAGCGTGAGGGATAGAAGAGGTAACTTTCCCTCAGTATCTGTGGCTCTGAGCAGTGCAAAGGACATGAAATGAAAAGAGAGTGGAAATGAGAATGATTATGGCAGAGAACCAGTAGTTAATATATGATATAGGGGGATTTTTAAGACTTTTCTTGAGTGTTTGAAGCATTCTGTTGTAGCCAGATAACAAATGTTTATTGGAGAGTTTTACACTAACATATATTTTTGCATTCACATAATGCAATTGACTTCTAATTTCAGTAGGATTCATGTAACTTTTAGAAATTGTGCAATATTAACTTGCTAGTTTCCTTACACTTTTGAGAGAAGGGAGTTACTGGTCTGGCTTGTATTTATTTCCTCTTTTGGGAAAACATGGTTTTTATAGGGAGAAAATTGCCTTTTGTTTATTGCAAGTTACCAATACAGCTGTTGTTTGAAGTTAATGAAATAATGTAGAATAATTTTTAGAAAGAGACCAATGGTGCTAAAGAAACATCCATCTGTATTCCAGCATTGCAAAATGAACCTTGTAGAGCAATATGAGCAGTATGTTACTGTCAAAGAAATATTTTTCTAAGGGGGATTGAGGGGGAAATCTTGTCTGTCTTTAGCTGCTGCTGTGCCTGCTCTGCCTGATGTGCTACAGGTAGCAAAAGAGACTGTGGCACTGGTAACACTACTTCAGCTAACTGCCTACTGCTAAAGCCAAAAAGCTTTACTCAGCTAGGATTAGAAATGGATGTTTCATGTGACTAAGGGGATAAGGTGTGGTTTTTATGGGTCTCTGTGCTGCCTATCTAAATGTTTCACGCTGCTCTCTGTATTCTTAGCACTAACCTGTGGGCTGTATTTATCCTTAGGCATCCTTATAACAGCTGTTCAGCTATTGTCTTGTAAATAGTGTTATTCTGCCAGTTGCTTTTGCAGTTATTCTTTTTAAAGATAAATTAGCAGTCTGTGCTGTGGTCGTGAAGCTATTTGGTTCAGATATCATGGGTCGCCATGTAGAAGGTTGAGAGATGTAAAGTGGAATTAATATTCTAAAGTTTACATATGATGTCTTTAAGTTATAGGTTATATAGGTATAGGTTATATAATTCCAGTTAGAGTTTTACCAGACTTGGTGAGTGGGCTTCAGTTTATTGTACTTCTGCTTGGGTTTGGGGATTATTTGCCCCAAGAGTTGTTAGTCTGCTACAAATGAGTTCTGGATTTAATTTTTAGCTTGTTGAAATCAAATTGTAATTCACTATTGAACTAAAGGGTCATAATACTTAATAGTTTCCCCAGCTATTTGATTTAAATTTACCCATATTAAAAGGCTGTGCTTTGTAGTGGTGCAGTACCTTGGAAGGAAGGCAGATGCTGCAGCTCTCAGTAAAGCTGTTACAAATGCAGAGTTCAAGGGACAGTGCTGACACAGTCTTCTGATGCACACCCACAAGGATTCTAGGGTCTTTCAACAATCAGAAGGGAACTGTGGAGAACTTGTAATTGACTTGTTCAATTTAATTCTCACTGGTGTTGCTCTGTTTCAAAATAACATATTTGCACACACTGAAATAAATGATATGACTGCATTTCCATTGTAAGGGCTCAGCCTCCAAGTACGTTTGGATACTGTAAGCTGGAATGCAACTTCTTATTCTTAAATTGAGAATTTATTTGACGCTGAGAAACTAAAAGGATTGAAATGCTGGTAAGGGGTCCAGTGATCCCAATGAGAATATGGTAGTAACATAATCTGGTTGCTACTAATTGTGAGTAGAATTTAGATATTGTTACAAACACTTTGTTTCTTTGTGAGATAGTAGTTTGAATTGTGATTTTGGTTAGCAAAGTTTCAGTTTTGTGACGCAACAGCTACAAAACCACGGTCATGTAGTTTGCTCAGGCTTAATTAAAGTGACATTGATTTTTAGAGCTCTTATTTCAGTTGCAGAAAATTTAACCCCTTATTTCCCAGACATTATTGCCTTGGTTTTCTGGGGAAAATACCAGTATTCTGTGACTAGTTCAGGTTGTGAAATGTTTATTTAGCCACTTTCTGGTAGCTAAAAAAATCATCTGCATCCAAATATGAGGATCTGCTGCGCTGAAATTTAATGGTAGCACATTGTGATTTTAATGCTGAATTATTAGTCCTTTGAACTAATTTCTCTTCCTGAATGAAAGCAAAATCTTAGTGTGCATTTGTTGTGTAACCCAAAATATTTGAGGAAGAGAAGGAATTTGAAAATTTTTAACTAAAAACTGTTTGTTTCTAGCCTGTGTTTAAATTATTCACAAGATAAACTTTAATTTCCAACCTATGCCAATGCAAGTGTGAAACAGATTGTTGCTTTTCCAGTGCCTTTGCCAAGTAAACACATTTTTTTAAACATTAACATTGTTTAAATACTACGCAGTGACACTGACTACAAAGTTGGGAAAATTATTGCTTAATTGAAGTGAGATGGGATATGTCAATACTCAAGTTCTTTACCAAAGAGGAGTTAAAAGCAGTGTCTGCTTTGCTTCAAATTATTATTTTGTTTAATACAAATATGGAGCTAGAGGTTTTTTACTTTAAAGTTCTTAATTGATTCAGGTAATGATAAAACCTTGACTCTTGTTTTTGTAGTTCTTAAACTTGGCTTCCTACCAAAATGTGTTTCTGATTAATACTGCTATCTGAAAAACCTTACCAGCTGTTGGGTCTCTTCAGACAGCCTGCTCAAAAAAGGAAATTTTGCACAGTTGGAGACTTGCACAGCATACTTGGGTTTGATGGAAGTACAACGCGCGAACACAAGTCCTGAACTAGCTTTGTGTTTGTTCAGGAAACAAAGCAGGATTACTGTGGATTTACTGTAGAATTCAAGTCTGATCACTTGTTTGTGGTTCTGAAACTTAGCATTGTTCTAGGAGATGTTTCTGATAGGTACAATGGGCTTTCAGCTCTCCTGATCCCGTGCATATGTGCAGCTCTGAACTGTACAGTTATGTTTAGGCATGCAATTTGTACAGACACTACCATATAGGGTGTGCAGTGGGAAATCTGTCTTTCAGTCCACTCATTTTATTAAAAGAAGAGAAGATGTAGCTTTGTCCAATTAGTATATACATAATGCAGAGTAATATGAATAGGAAGATACTTAAGAGGCTGAGGGGGTTGTGCAGCCACATTGCACACTGCTGGAGGATTGGTAAAGCCTGTTCAATTTCCATTTCAAGCAGGCTTGTATTTGACTGCAGTCCCAAGTTTTTCTTTTTCTTACTTTGGGGCGGGGATATTCTTTAAAAAGATAATAAGAGGGGTTTTAGGAGAGCTGGCATACAGAAAGAATGTCTGAGTTTCCATCAGATATCAATTGGAAATTTATCTGTTCTCATTATTCTATTTTAGCTGTTTAAACCAAACATCTAGAATAGAGTGTTTCAGTGTGTCAGGCTCGCATTCATGAGTAACTGTCTTTCCAGTTAAACAAGATGAAAACCTGCTGCTTCTAAAAGGAGATATGAGCCACTACTGAAAATCCAAATCAGCTTTCTGATGTCAGAACTAATAGAGTGAAATATGTTTCTGTATTGCTGCCCTGATAATTATATTTTCCTAGATGCAATTAAGTTCTTGTCTGTGGAAGTAATAATATTCCCTTCTAGAAAGTTCTCTTAATCTTATACAACATCAGGAAAAATTAAAACTAAAAGACTAATTTTTGACCATTCTTAAATCTTGTGGCTATATTTGTACATGGTAATAATTATCTTGCAGAGACAGAATACATTTGGTATCTATTTTTTGTGACCTCGGTTGCTGTTTCCATTCTCAACATCTGCTATCCTGAGAGAATGCTGCTTGGTCTTAGCAGTCTATAAGTGTTGAAAAAACTTTGGTATCCTTTTTTCAGCCAAATGTTGAAATTCTAAGTTATTGTACTAAATAACTGTTCATATTTTAGAAACATCAGAATTATTCTAGGTAGAATGAGGACTACAAATACAAATTAATATTTCTGAGATCAGACAAAGGTGATAACTGTTTGACCACTATTAGGAAAGGGAATAGCATGTATTTCCAGCTTTCAGAACCAAACAGAAGCTTAGTACAATCCAAAGCAGCTAAATAGCTAGTAAGAAATTATTAGTGTATAATATTCCTCATTTAAATCATTTTTTGAGAATAGCAGAAATGTTACCATAATTTTGCAGTTGAGACGTTTGAGTTGGAAAGAAATGAAATTACTTGCATGAAGTGATTCAGCTGTCAGAAGTAAATTATTAACTAGGTTAGGTATGGGTATTGTATTGGAAAGCAATGTTTGAGCTAGGAAATTCATATAGAATGGAGGTTCTGAATAACAATAACCACTGGATTTCAGTATTCTGCTCTCTGCAGAAGTGATGTGAAAAATGTTGGCACCTTCCATCATTGCCTAAATGCAGAGTGGTTGAATTCCTTATTCCTTTATTTAGAAGAAGCAAATGAGAATATGAACCTGCTGTAGTGAATACCTGAGTACATCTGGTATTACATTGCCATGTAACAAATGATGTTGATAGCCTAGTTATAGCAAGATGTTATCTTGTGGATGACAAAATTGACCCAAATGCTTACCTGACTTGTTAAGCAGGATTTGTAGTCAGTGTACTTTATTCTGCTGTGACAGCAGCACTCTTGATGGTGCTTGAGAAATTAATTCAGAGCTGGTTCAGGTTTGTGGATATATTCCTAAGTTCTGCCTTCTGAGAATATTCTCTTATTTCAGACTGGTTTCCAGTAAGGTTAATGAAGTTGTCTTGGCTGTTTCAAATGTCTTTGGCCATTAATGATTTTATTGAGAAGGACGCTGAAAATGGAAAGAGGGTGTATGTGCAATTCCTTGCCTTTTCCCAAGGAAAGAGGGTCTCTTGTTATGTAATTCTAACTGTATTATGCTGCTGGGTCCTTTGTACTGTTACTGGTCTTGAAGACTGAAGATAATAAGCTATACTATAAACAAAGAATCTGCTTGTAGAAAAATCTGCTAGTATTTAAGTTGTGAATATTCTCTAGTGTTCTCTCTGCTTTGCTTTCTGATGTCCTGAGCATGGCAGCACAATGAATTGACATCATATCTCTGACTTACAGAAACTGATGGGATAAAAATTAATTTTCTATTGTAATACTTATCTTGGTATGCAAAATAAAATAGATACCATTGATGCCCATTCAGAATGCTGGAGGGATGCTGCTGATACCATTGTCTTATGGTTATGTAGTCATATTTGCCAGCATGAGAAAGACCCAAAAACATGGTTACAAGAATAAAAAGGTACAAATAATCAAGCTTGAAAAGTCTTATTGCGTGCAGTTGGAAGGTGTCTGATTCTGTGTTAGCTGTGTTAGTACTGGGATGAAGGGCTTGATGTAGTGTTGTGTAAGATGGTTTCTGGGAGAGCTACCAAAGGTGCGGTTAAAAGACCTAGGCTGGGACTAATGAGGTTGCTTTTGGTATCATCATGTTTGTTTAGGAAAGAACAGGTGAAGCACCAAGGAGACTTTTAATATTTAATGTTCCAAACTTGCTCCAGGATTTCTTTGGAACTTGGAAGTAAAGACTGTAGTATCTTTACAACTGAGTTACTGACTTTAAAACCTAACTGGGAGATGGGGGAAGGACAAAGGAGGCCTGTTCTTCTAGATATCACTTGAGAGTGTGATCTGTGCCAATTTCCTCGTATCTTCCTTGACACATTTGGGCTGGAATGCTTGACAGCATGGCATGCCTGGAGAGAGCTGTCTCCTGTGGTTTAAATTAGCATTAGCTGAGCACTTATGGACTATGTGCTTCTGGCCTAAGAAGGCAGATACATTTCCAATACAATTCTCTCCCCTTCTTTCCATCCCCACTATATTCTCATTCTTCTTTCCCTTATGCTAGAAAGCCCCTTCCTTTAGTCTGATTTCTTAAGTCACCATTCCTTTGAGCATTCTTAGTCTTGCAGTTCTGATTCTGGTTTTGTTGCCTTTTTCTGAGATGATAAAGCTCTTTAGACATCCAGATTAGATTTGTATGGGGATGGTGCCCCTTGTTGCTGCAAATATTTTCTTGGGTATTAGTGAAGGACAGCCTTTGCTGCTCTGAGAGCTACATCATTGCTACCACATTTACCCAATAATTTCCTTTTCAAAGTGGAGTATGTGCAATATACAGCTGCTTGGAGAAATGTAAATTAATGAAGCAAAAAAGAGTGCTAGAGTTTCCAATGAACACAAATTATATAAGTTATTAATTAAATATTGGGATGTAACTAGGTAAGTATCTATTGTATGATCAATATAAAGCACACTTCTGAACAGATGCTTGCATTGATATTTATTGTAGTAAGTATTTTAGAGTCTGATATGTCTCCAGTTTTAAGTTATAACCTTAATTTGTATATTTTAAAAATGCATCTCTGAGTTTAAAAATAGTACTTAGACAGTAAAGCTGTAAAAAACATTGCTTACTAGAAATGCTCAGATTTGGAGTCCAGATTCTGCTTGGTTCCTTAGGGATCTCAGAAAGCACCATGGCTACAAATGGAGTTATAGGCTCTGGACAAGCAGACAGCTTGTTCTCAAAGAGACTGGTAATGTTGATGCAATTACATGAAAGCAAAGCTGGTCCACCTTTCATTTTACTGTGTTTTTTTACCATTAGAAGTCTTATCTATCTAACTCTGTAGCATACTTTTTCTGAATCTTAGGTTTTTACCTACTTACCAATTTTTCTACGTTTTATTTTGTAGGGTTTTTGTGTAAACTGATTGTCTCACCTATCTCTGGTTCTAAACTTGAGTTTAAACTGAATCTTTTTCTCACTTTCTAGGAGCATATGTTGTGACCTATTTCAGATAGAACACAATCTTTAATTTGAGGAGAGGGCTGGAGAAACTGCTTTTACTAGTAAAAATATTTATATCTGAATGTGAATTTGTGTTTGAAATTGCTCTATGGGCTAGACTTGAATGAAATAAAAAGCACACTTAACATAACTTTTAAATGCAAATCTTATAATGCAGCTTCATTATGGAGTTTAATCTTCAAAATAGTGGACTTGTTTTTACCCTCCCATCTTCTTGTGAGAATTAAGCTCCAGTACCTTCATGCACTTGGGCAGAGCTAACTGATGTGGTCCATGATCTGTGAAGGCCCACAGGTTTGTCATTTTAGGCAGCTGGAATGTTTGAATGTGGTCCTTCTCCCTAGTGAGTGTTTGAACAGTGACAGATTTTAAAACCAAGGTTTGTAAAATCTTAATAAGGAAGCTGAGATATACTTGCCATGTTCTATTCTTGGTTTTTTTCAGCTTCATGAAGATATGACAGTAGTACAGTGAGGTAGTAGTTGCTTGATCTTAAGATTTTTGTATAAACTTATGGGCTGTGCAATGAACTTTGAAGCTGTAGCAGAGAAGGGTAGATCTTGTAAAGTAAAAATGTTAGTGTAGCCTAACTCACTAAATTTTAAACCATGTTTACAATTCTTTTCCTGAGAAATTACTTGGCTATAAAGTTTCATGTAAGCCTTCCCCAGAGAGCAAAGACTGATTTTTAAGCAGTGTAAAAAAAAATTTTGCTGTTACTGTTTTGAACCTTATGTTCAGCTGTCTTGAGAGCAGGAGTGTTTAAGAAAGGCAAGGGCCTCTAGCCAGTCCAGGTACACATGGTTGAGACTGTCTGTAGCTTAATTTCTGCGTATTTGGAAGGACTTTAGGTCTTTGATTATTTAAGAGGTTGATATGGCAAACTTGGAATAATGTTAATGTAGTGCTGAAGATCCAGTGCTTGAGGAACATACTGTTTATTGTAGAGTGTGGGAATGTCTTTGGATTTGTTTTAAATACAAAAGGATAATCACTTATGCATGTTTAATTGTCACCTGTGATCCTCTTCAGAGGGAGCTGAAAGAAGCTTTCTCTAATCTTGTTTGTGTTGTTCAGCATTCAGTGGAATACAGATTCAAAACCACAATCCCTATCAAAAAGGTCCTGCAACTGAATCTGTGTATGCACAGAGGCAACCAAAGTACAGATTCTGAAAGAATCACAGCTTAAAAAAGGGAGAGGCAGTCATGTAAATGCTTCTGCTAAGAGTAAATATGGCAGCATCATTCTTTATGGAGTCACTTGCACCAGAACTCATGCAGTACCTCGCCATTTGCTGTTTACAGAATACTCGAGAAAGGGAGCAGTAACATGCCAATAAAAGGAGAAGGTTTTGCCAGGAAAGATCTGGTGTGGGTGATGAGTGTGTGTATGGGTAAAGTTTGTTTATTTTTCTTTTGGGAATTTTCATGAGGGTTTATTTGCAAGGCTCAGGCTGTGCATATGAAACCATAAACAGGTGCTGGGAATCTCATAGGGGAATTTCAAAACTGCCTATGAAGCAAAACCGATGATATGTTTAGTTCATTGTCAAACTTAATTTTCCATCCAAAACTTGAGAAGAAAAAGCGATCTATTTAAACTAGCTAGAAGCTAAGTTGGTTGTGTAGTTCAAGAATGATTTTTGATAGAAAATTGATTAAACAGATACATTACTTAGTATGTCAGCATCTCCCTATCTAGGCTGAGAAGCAGCTGCAAGAGTCTAAAGAGACTGCCTGAAAACTTGGTGGCTGTGTTTCTTTGAGAGGGAGGGGAAAAAAAGCAAGACAGAGGGGCCATGGGATGACCTGTCAAGTAGTTGTATAAAGCTTTAGTTGTATAAATCTATTTTGATTAAATTAGTATGTCAGAAACACCAGTTGAATACCCTTTAGGGAGGACAGGCAAGGTAATTGCCTTGCTGCAAAGACATCACTGACTAAATGTGCCTAAAATTCTGTGAGCAGTGACCAAATGACAGAGTAATGCAATACTAAGTACCCTTTTGGCAGCTGGGGGTGGTGGTGGGTGTCTGATGCTTACAGATAATATTTTTCAAAACAAGAGCCTTTTATTCACATTCTGGATATGTTTCTGTTGTTCTGATTTAATAAGTCTTGAAGTAACTAAAAATTACCTCAATATTAGTGATCTTTATTACTTTATTTTTCTGGCCTGTGTCTCTGTATTGGTCTGGAGTAACTCTCCTGAAGTCATCATTTTGCCTGGGGCTAAGCTTCATTCTCTCTTCTTGTAAGAAAGATTGCCAATTGAGTTAGGCCATCTTTGAAAAGCTTTTATGGCTTTGATATGGGTTGAAAGCTGCTGGAGATGAGGTTTATCAAATCCATTACAGTTCAGCATTATTCCATTTGATTAGCCGCTCTTGGCATACAGATAGGATTTGAAAGAAAAATGTCTTCAGCAAAATTATCATCAATAATTCACATGTTTATGTTACAATTGTATATACTGTGTAATCTCTGCAAGGCAGAGAGGTGACAAAGCACTTTATAAAAACCTTACAAAGTCACCTGGCTCAGCCTTAGATTGAGTTCTCAGTCTGTACAAAAACAAAGCACTTTTTTTTTTTAGCATTATGTCATTGGTTGAAAAAGGTGTATTGAGTGATGCATACTCTTAAGTGTAGCAATATGATTTTCACAGAATTGTTCTCTGTTTTGTAAGTTTTAGGGAAAATGCTTTATCAAAGAGTGTTAACTGTTTCACTGTACTCTGAATTTTGTCCTTTGTATTGAGCAGGTATGCCTTATTCCCCAAGAATACTCCAGTAAACATTTAGTTATATGAATCATCTTAAAACATTAGTATCTCTGCAAGTCCCTGATGAGGTTTACATGTTTGTCAGGAAAAGAATTGCTCCCATCCTCATGCTCATTAGACCTTTCACACTATGTTAAACTCTCAGCCAATTTAGTGAAAATTTTGACATTTCAAGTGATTTTCTTTTTTAAAAGTTTGCTACTTTTACCTTTTTATCTTACTTTGTTGCATCATTCAATATATTAATCTCTTAGTGTGTTCTTTACAACTTTAACAGAGGTCCCGAGTCTTCCATTTTTATAACAAATTTCAAGAAAGAAGAATTGACTGGTTTAAGTTTTAGGCTGGAAGGGAAAAAATGTTTTTTATTTTCTTCTGTTTACATTCAAATCAAGCATGTTTGGATTGAGTCAAGATGTGATCCAGGTATTCTTTGCAGAATGAAAGCCTTAGTTTGAATGGGTTTCGTATGTCTTTATGCTTTTATACCGACAAATTTATATTCAACCCACAAGAATTATGTCAAAATAAATAATTTTAAAGGCATTTGAGATGTGCTTTTGGAAGTTGAAGCAGAGTGATTAAAGAAATTGCTATTTTTCAGCTGTGTAGCATCTCAGCTGCAGAACTTGTAACTTTACGTAAATGGAAAAATTGTTGAGCTTAAATGGCTTTTAGTGCTTAGAAAGGGGACAATGAGAGAAGCCATCACTTTATTTCTACTTTAGGAAAAGCAACTTTCAGATAGTGAACACATAGATAATTTGAAGGGAGTGGCATCTTGTAGATCCTTAGATCTTTTACTCATAGATGTTGGCTCTTTGAGATGCTGTTGTGGAAGCAGTAATGAGCTGCTGTTCTAATACTCACAGTTTTTGGAGTCCAAACATTTCAGTCTTATGACAGTTTATTTTCCTTACAGGAGTGTACTGTAACCATCCAGTCCTTCTTCAGCTGCTTTCCCTTGGGTGGGCCTGGTAAGTTTTTGTATTCTATTATAAATAGCTTTGTCATTGCAAGAAGGGTTAATTTATTTTCAGTCATTTTTTCCATTTGAATGTGGAGTAAGAATCGGGTTCAGCTATTGTTTGACACTTTATAACAGTTTGTCAGCTCTGTTTAAAATTGAAATGTACAGTACCAATATATTATAAACAAGAGCCAGTGTGTGCTAGGTGGCCAAGAAGGCCAATGGCATCCTGGTCTGTATCAAAAACAGTGTAGCCAGGGGGACCAGGGCCCTTCCCTGTGCTCAGCACTGGAGAGGTCCCACCTCGAGTGCTGTGTCCAGTTCTGGGGCCCTGACTACAAGAAAGGGATTCAGGGGCTGGAGTGAGCCCAGAGAAGGTGAGTGGAGCTGGTGAAGGGTCTGGAGCACAGATTCTCTGAGGAGCAGCTGGGGGAGCTCATCCAGGAGAAAAGGGGAAATTTATCAGTTGGGGGAACTTCCCAGTCTCTACAGCTGCCTGAAAGGAGAGTGTAGCCAGGTGGGGGTCAGTTTCCTAAGTAACACGTTCATAGTTATTTTGGGGAAAAAAATAAATTCCTTGTTGAAATAGGGCTTAGCTGTAGGCAGTTTTCCTGGGTGTTTGGAGAGTTTTCTGGCGATGTGACTGCAAAACTTTGACTTTGCATGCTGCGTGATCACATACGTACATCCTGTTCCGTTTCATGTAGCTGTAGCAATGCAGAGCTTAATGGAAGCATAATGAGACAGCAGTTGTAATGAAAGCTGAAATGTTTGCTCTTTATTTACATTAAGCCATTAAATAAGTATATTCAATGTTTTCTTCATCCAGAATGAAGACAAATGTAAAGATGGCATGTCCAAGGAATTTTAAAAGGTGTAGACCTCCTGACTGAGCAGTGCTGTGTTTTTTATTCTCTTTAATTGGTAAAGTAAGTATGAATCAAACCTATGCTTCTGGGAGTTAAATGTGTCATTTTTATATATATATATAACAATATTGAACAATAATACATTATGACACCTTAATTTTAATTCTGCCAATACGCTTAATTCTCTTGATGGGAAGAGATGAGGAATTATGTATAAGAATATAACAAGGGCTTTTTGGGAATTTGTGTATTTTTAATTGGGTAGAATTATTTAATCTGGTAGAAAATTCTAAATTACAAGAACCATCATGTTAATGTACCACTCTGATTTTGGAATTCTTCATAAATAAAAAATCACTTATGTAAGTTTATAATGGTAGTGAAGGACTGCTAATAGTACAACAGCCACTTCTTTGACTTATACCTGTTTGTGGCTTCTACTGCAGCAGTACCCGAATGTTTGGTTTTAATATACCTTCTCTCAGGCTAGTTTCACTCTTTAAGTTTTTGCACTCCCACGTACCTTTCCTTAAAATAAATCCATGAGATGATGGATGGGGTCGGGTCCCAGAAGTTCTTGGATCCTTTTGCTATGCTCTGGAGTCCAAGTCACATGTTACATATATTTAGAACTATGATAACAATAATAGATTTCAAGTATTTAATGGTGAGATTTTTTTTTAAAACAATTCTCTAAGAATGTCTTTTCTTTTTTCTTCTACCAGCTGCTGTTCTCTCACAGGTGAAAGTCATGATCACGCTAACAGAACTCAAATGCTTAGCAGATGCCCAGTCATCCTACCACATACTAAAGCCATGGTGGGATGTCTTCTGGTATTACCTCACCATGATAATGCTGCTAGTTGCTGTGCTTGCTGGGGCTCTCCAGCTTACTCAAACCAGAGTATTGTGTTGTCTTCCTTGCAAGCTAGAATTTGACAATCATTGTGCTGTGCCTTGGGATTTAGTTAAAGCCAACCTTAACATGTCAGCTAGCCCGACAGCACCGATAATCATCCCGCTTAAAATCCAGAATTATCTCCATCGGCAGCAGTATTCCTACATTGATGCAGTATGTTATGAGCGACAGCTTCACTGGTTTGCCAAATTTTTTCCATACCTAGTGCTTTTGCATACCTTCATTTTTGCAGCTTGCAGTAATTTCTGGCTTTACTATCCCAGTACAAGTTCCAGGCTTGAGCACTTTGTAGCCGTTCTTCAGAAGTGTTTCGACTCTCCCTGGACAACACGTGCCCTCTCAGAAACAGTTGCTGAGCAGTCTGCCAGGAAGTTGCCAACAGCCAAATCAAAAACAGTGATTTCATCACCTCAGTGTTCAGGAGACATAGGGGCCAGCAGACAGTCCCTGCCATATTCACAACATGGCTTGGAAACAACTGGAAGAGAAAATTCCAGTGTTCTTGACAAAAAAGAAGGGGAACAAGCTAAAGCTATATTTGAAAAAGTGAAGAAATTCCGAGTACACGCTGAAGAAAAGGATGTTGTATACACAGTGTATATGAAACAGATTATAGTGAAAGTCTTTGTAGTTGTCATAATAGTAACTTATGTCCCCTACTATTTATCATTTATTACACTTGAAATTGATTGTGTAGTTAATGTTCAAGCCTTTACAGGCTACAAAAGGTACCAGTGTGTTTATTCGCTGGCAGAAATTTTTAAAGTTTTGGCTTCATTTTATGTTGTTTTGGTGATCTTCTATGGATTAACTTGTACTTACAGTTTGTGGTGGATGTTAAGAAGTTCACTTAAGCAATACTCTTTTGAGAAGTTGAGAGAGAAAAGTAATTACACTGATATACCTGATGTGAAGAATGACTTTGCATTTATTCTTCACTTGGCAGATCAGTATGATCCTCTTTATTCCCAACGATTCTCAATATTCCTGTCTGATTTGAGTGAAAATGAGCTCAAACAGATAAATCTTAACAATGAATGGTCAGTGGAAAAATTGAAAAATAAACTAGTAAGAAACTCCCAAGACAAGACTGAACTTCACCTTTTCATGTTAAATGGTCTTCCAGACAGCGTCTTTGAACTGACAGAAATAGAAGTTCTAAGCCTGGAACTGATTCCTGAAGCCAAACTTCCTTCAGCTGTGACCCAGCTTGTCAATCTCAAAGAACTCAATGTTTATCATTCATCACTAACAATGGATTATCCAGCAGTCAACTTCTTAGAAGAAAATCTGAAAACCTTGCGTTTGAAGTCTAGTGAGGTGGGAAGAATTCCATTTTGGGTCTTTCATCTAAAAAACCTACAAGAATTGTGTTTAACAGGATATTTCATGCTAGATCATCACAACTCCATATACAATGATGGCTTTCAGGGGCTAAAAAATCTGAGATCAATTCACTTAAAAAACAACCTTTCCCGTATACCTCAAGTGATCACAGATCTTCTGCCTTCTTTACAACACTTGTCTATCAACAATGAGGGAAATAAACTGATAGTGCTAAATAACCTGAAGAAGCTGGTAAACCTGAGAACCTTGGAACTAATCTGCTGTGATTTAGAGCGCATTCCCCATTCCATTTTTACCCTAAACAATTTGCATGAAATTGACTTAAAAGAAAATAATCTCAGAACAGTGGAAGAAATAATTAGTTTCCAACATCTTAAGAATCTTTCTTGCTTAAAATTGTGGCACAACAGTATTTCCTATGTCCCAGTGCAGATTGGTGCATTGTCAAACCTGGAACAGTTGTATCTAAATTATAATAATATTAAGAATGTTCCATTGCAGCTATTTCTTTGCAGAAAGTTACACTATTTGGATCTTAGCTATAATAAGCTAACCTCCATCCCTGAAGAAATCGGTTATCTGACCAACCTGCAGTACTTGGCTTTGACAAAAAACCATGTAAGTAGAACTTTGAATTACTATTCAAAAACAAAAATAGACTTAAGCTGCTATTTCTTCTAGAACAACCTCTAGCTTTTGTGGTGTTCATGATTAAAGTAAATCCAGAAAAAAGGGGTGGTGCTTGTTTAATTACTAAAGCTTTGGTATCAGCAAAGCTCACATAATACTGAATAAGTACTATCCTGGTTTGTAGCTGCTTAAGGGCTTTGATCCAGAGATGGTATACATGGTTATAGTTGGTTAACATGGCTGCAGAAACAGATCTTCCCTTGCCCTGCAGTTGTCAATCCTATGTAGTATTTTAGTGGAAGTGAACAGTGTTTAATGTTTACCTTAAAACATCAAGCTGAATGCTAAAGTGAATGAACAGCTGGTTGATGAGCATCTCAGGTGTATGACTGGGAAGAGGGAAATAATTGTGGTTGGTAACCTCACAATGAGTGCTAAATTGTCTGACTTGTTAGTGTGGAGCTCAGGCTTGTGACTTCCTCTGAGGTTTGTAATTGTTTTAATTGGTGAGGCTGGTTTTGGATTTTACGTGTCAGTAGAGTGGGCCAGGAGGACTGCACTGCACAGATAACTACTTGCACAGGTTTCACAACACAGAGGCTGCTAATGTCTCTCCACAGTCTGTGCTTGCTCTTCATTAAGTGATTCTTAGGAATAGTAGGTTCTTCCTCTGCCCTGCCACCTCACACGTCTGCGTGCAGTTCTGCGTGCATACATGGATGTGCTCCCCCTTCCAGGCTTGCTTGTGCCAGGAGCTAAGCAGCTTTGTAAGAAAACAGGGATAATAAAACCATTATAGTGCTCTCAAGCACTTGATCACATAATGATAGAGGAATTACAGTCTTCCTTTTCCTTTCATAAACTAAGAGGGTTTTTTACCCTAAAATAAAAAGGGGAAATGTCAAAACACACAGCTGCACATAGGCTAACACCTTCTAATGTACTTTATTTTTGTTCTTTTCTTTCCTTTTTCTAGATTGAAATGCTGCCTGATGGATTATTTCAGTGCAAAAAGCTGCAGTTTCTTCTTCTGGGAAATAATAGTCTGATGAATTTGTCCCCTTTTGTGGGTCAGCTACTGAATCTTGTTCAGTTAGAGCTCACTGGAAACTATCTTGAATCACTTCCCGCTGAACTGGAAGAATGTCAGCTCTTAAAGCGAAATAATCTAATTGTAGAAGAAAGGTTGTTAAAAACACTTCCACCTCGTGTAAGAGAGCGTTTGCAGGCATGCTCAGATAAGTCCTAAGTTTAAAATGAAACTCTGCATTGTTGCATTCTACAAGTCTTGCTTAATATCTCTCTAAAGATCTGTATACGTAGAGAGGAGTGAAGGAGAGAGAGCAATTTACAAATCAGTCTTAAACTTTGATGCATTGAACTAAGTTGATTGTATTGGAAAAGAAAAATTTATTCAGATTTAAACAAAAGATGCAGCCTTTTACAGGTAAACATGTTTGAATTTTGGAACATGAATTGTTGGTTAGGTTCTACTGATTGAAATAGTTCAGCTAGATGTTTATGGTAGTATTGAAAAAGAAAAGATGATTGCCTGGCTATAGTGAGAGTGTATATACTTTTTTCCTATGAGAATTTTTTCTGTTGATAGCAATGATTTAAAATAGTTTTATTCCTGCCATATGAGGTCTAAGAACTGTCTTGAATTAGTTTCTAAATATGAACTCTTCTCTAACTTAGGATGTATTAAATTAAGAGTTTAAACTATTTGAGCAGTTTAATTGCATGGGGTATACGGAAAGTAATTTTTCAACATAACTTAATTTTTAAAAGCTTTTGACAATTACTAAGCATTAATTCTATAATTGTGGAAGATGCCATTTGAATCTTGCTATTAAATACCTAGAACTGGTTTCAGCATTTTGTCTTAAAAATAGTAAATACAAAATTAAATGTTGCCTAGAAATTGGGAGGAATCGGAAGAATCTGAAGTAACTGTTGTGCGCATGTCCTAGAGAACCCATCTTACGTTACTGATCTGCAGAAACAATGATGGCAAACAGAATAGTTGCAAAGTTGTTTTCTGTATGTTGTGAGCATCCCAGGTGTTAGTGTAGTGTATGTTGCTGAGTAATATTTTTATAACTTCTCATTACTGACTGCCTCAGTGCAGCTTCTCCACACCCAGTTATTGGGGAGAGGATGAAGGAGGTTTGAGGTTTGTATTAGATAGGGACAGAAAGACAAAGATAAAACAAACTAAATAATCACACAACTTAGAAGCATTTGGGAGGAAAAGACAGGAAGCATTATAAGCTTTGCCTCTTCTAGGGATGTAATAATTTCATAAATCAGAGTGATGGGAAAAACTCTTATGCCATCCGTAATACTTGCAAAAATGGATGGAAATAAAATGTTTCCTGACTTCATTCTTCTGCTGTGCGCTGTTTTATTATATTTGAAGTCTTAATTCACATTATGTTTATCATGTTCACCAGAAACATAAGCTATGGCCCTGGGGAAAGAAGAGGTTAGCATTCTTTCCAAAAACACATTTTAAAACTTTAACATAATACAGTTTTCAAAAACTAATCTCAATTATGGGTTAAGCAGATGAAGTAAACTGCCCGTAAGGACTTTGTGTTCAAGAAGTGTGCTAACAAGCTGCATTCCAATTTGTAATAACAAATCATCACAGATAAAACTAGTTTTAGTACTAGACTACTTTTAGTCATCTCTTGCTCCCATTCCACTGCCAGTTTTTTGGAGTGTAATGCTCTTTTGAATGAAAATGCCCAAACAACTCTGACCAACATGAAAGCAGATGTCTTTGCAGGAGCAGTGCAAGAGTTGCATGTTTATCCACTGTGCTGATGGCATTCCAAAGACCTTTGTAGTTGGAGCACTTTTCTTCTCAGGGAACCAAAGTGTGGTAAAACGAATTGCTTTCTATGTAGTTCTAAAAATGTTTAGTTTAAACTGGTTAGCTGTGTTTATGTGCAGACCAGTGCTGCTTGAACAGTGTTTCATAATGTCCATATGTAACTCCTCCAAACTCTGTTAACTCATTTTGAGTTGTATAACAGTCCCATAGGAATTGACATGGTTCATCAACAGAGCTAGTTGTGGTACATGTGATTAAGCCACAATGCATTGACTTACACCCCTGTGGCAAGACTTGTGTTAATAATTGCAATAGGCCTGTCTGGACTTCATAACTTAACATTAAAGAACACACTATGCCAGAATTTGACACTTAAGACTTGCAGTCTAATAATTTTTATCAGATTAAATGTGAATTTTCTTTAAAGCTTTTTTTTCTAAATTAGAAAGCTGTGTTGAAAAAGTTAAATCAGCAAGTAATTGACTTGCCAATAGCTTCAACTTTTTAGGAATGCATCAGTCCTTTTCCATAATCAACCAAACTGATGAAGGTGAAAAATTATCTTAAATGTGCATTCTACACTAATTTTGTCAGCTGTGAATTAACAGAAATAACTTGGAGAAAGGTACTTAATTTCTAAAAAGGTAGAGGATTTGAGACCCACATGTGTAATTAATAATAATATTGTTTTATAGGCTAAATGGGTTACATTTTTTGCAGACTTTAATTTGTTCACTCTGCACCCCCTCAGGAGGGTTGGATTATTTTAGCTGCATGTTTGGGTGTTTAAAAAACACCCAGACAAAAGCTGGGACATGTAAAGGCTATGATATCTAGCCTTGTTTTCAAACCACAGTGCCTTTACTATCCCTTTTGTACCATGAAACCTAATCCAAGTGCTTAGAATTGAGGATGGAAACAAATGTAACTCTGAATTCCTTGAATTCACTTCAGCCATTACCTTAATATTCACTTTTTCTTCAAAACAAGGGAATTTTCAGGGAATCAATTTATGAATCCACTGTCAAACTTTGTACAATAATATTGTTGGCATGTAGTCTTTGTATAAATAATCATTTCCAATCAAAAAAGGCTTTTCAACTTGTTTGTGCTATATTGTGTTAAAGAACTTTGTATTGTGACCTTCCGTATCATGAACGTTTTCTTTAAAGATTAAATTTTTGTTTGCATTACAATTCTATGAACTCTTCTTTCTTTTTCGTCAGATGTTGCATTTAATGCAAAGCTCAGAAGTTTGCTTCCAGCTGTCTGTATCTATGTGGCACCAGGCCTATCTTCTACAGGATAGTGTGAAGGTAATGAACAGCAGTGTGAAATGTTCTTAAAATATGGGAAAAAGCTCAGACTTGCAAGTAGTGTTACATATTCAAGTGAAAGTAAAGTATTTTTATTTTTCAAAATGAGAACCCTCCTAGTAAATTTTATGGAACTGTGGCCCTTTTTTCTTGGGCATGAAATGAAATACTAATAAAAAATGATGCAACTTACCTGTTTCAAGGAGGTAGTGTTAGTAAAATAAAGCAGATTGTGCTTTTAAAAACAGATTGTGCTTTTATGAAAAGTTTTTTCATACTCCTACAGATTTGTGTATTGTGGTCATTTATGCGAACAGGATACAGCAATGTTTCAGGAATTCCTGTGTCTGAAGAAGTCTCCATCCTGGCATTACATGAAGAGTTTCTCCCAGTGCTCCATTGCTAGGACATGTAGGTGATGCAGGGGGCAGTAGAAACCCACTCTGGGGTTGGACTGGCATCTGAAGGGTTCAGGCATTATCTCAGTCCAGTGTGTTTATTAAAGGACCATTTAAAGGACCAAAGGACATCTTTGTCTTTTGCTTCTTTATGTTGCTCCATTTATGTGAATATCCATTCCCTCTTAGTTCAGCTTCTAATAACCTATAATCCGTTGTTGTTATTTTGTACAAATGTGCACTCTGCTTCATAGGAGCCAGCTAAAAGACTTTCAAGTGGTATGGATGTGCAAGTCATATGCATTTAACACTTGGAGAATACGTGGAAAAGAGAGGATGGAAATGAGTCCACCTTCAGAGAGAGGGGAGAGGAATAATTCCTCCAAGTAACAGGAGAGATTGGAGAGATGGTTATTGCTGCTTAGCCCAGGAGGCTCTGGGGAAGTGTTTCCTGGGAAGCAGAACTTGCTGGTAGGCAGTTCTGGCAGCATGGTGCTTAACACAGGGAGGTATCAGTCTGTAGAGCTCATGGGCCTGCTGTTAAACAGGTACATTTATTACTTGCTATTGCTTTCTTCCTCTTACAAAAATGCTCTTTCTAATATTTACTGCTACTGTTGATAAGTGTTACTTATAACACCCTGAATAAAAGTTATTTCTTGTCTTTTCCCCTACCTCATACTTGCATATCTGTCTATTGCAGAATGAATACTCTTGTCAAAAGATGTTGTAAAGCAAGTATTTGAAAAGTGTGGAGGGGAAAAAAGCCAGTCAGTGCAATCTCCCTGGCATTGCAACCTGAAAACCTCTCAAGTCAAGGTTCAGGCTTCTAGTATATGGATGGCAAGGGGAAGAAGGAGTGTAGCTCATTATGTTCATTGAAAACATAGCTAATCTGCAAGTTAATAGTGAATTGATTGATCATTTGAAATTGGCCTTGCTCAGTAGCAAAAATGCATAAAATTGTGATGAGACAGTTGGGTGGGATTTTTTAGTGAAGCTGTTCATTATAGCTAAAGGTGTTCATCACTCTGACCTCTGTGCTTTGGCTCTCTAGTCTAACCATTGTTTTTGCCTTTGCTGGACCTTATGCTGAGCTGATTCTATGCAAAAGCCTGGCAAAACACTTTAGTGTACTTGTTTTCTGCTGGTTTAACCAGCTAAATTAGTCTGGTACAGTCCGGCAAGTACCAAAAGCAGCAGAACAGGACAAAGATCAGTACCTCCCCTTATGATAACTGCTTAGGGTGCAACTTTGTATTTGCTTGCAGAGTAATTATCGTTGGCTGCCTCTTTGGTTTTGTTTGATTTTTTTAATTATAGTACAACTTTACAACTGAATGGGTATGAATTCTTCTCATGGATTGTATTACATATATAGCTACATATATCCACATACATAGATATTGAATGACAATTAAACAGGCCTAGGACACACAAATATACTAAATATGTTTATCTAAAGTAAAATATCAAGAAGTAGAAAGTATGAGGATAGGTTTAAAAAAAGTCTTCACGAGTTTCTAAAGAGCATGTCTTGAACTGTTATCAGATAACAGATATGCTTAGTTGCTGTGGATGCATTGGCTGCCTGAAAATTTAGGAACAGAAGGGAAAATAATCACACCTCCATGCTGTGCAACCCATGATTACTGCTGAATATGTGCACTCATTAATCCCTAACACTCTGTTTTCCTCAGGGTGCTTGTGTTTTATCTTGATTAGTGCTCTATTATGGAGCAGTGATAGCAGTTTCTGTGCTCTGTAGAAAATTTTCTGCTACTTAGGGATGATTCTGGTTCTCCAGCAACAGTAGCTGAATTGTATTTCAGCGTGTGTTAAGGCAATCTGAAGTTGGCATTGCTTTTTATGAGGTGGACAAAGTGGCTGTGTCAAAGCAACAGAGTGTAGTATAGTGGGGGTAGAAAACTGAAGAGGGGAGACAAGCTAGAGCAGGAGCTAGTCCAGGTGTTGTAGAGCAAGTCCCTTTCACTGCTGAATCTGATTGATGAGGGCTGTGCAGGGGATTGATTCTGTAAGGTGCTGAGTTTTTGAGTAACTGCTTAGTGAGTGTACTTGACTCCCACCCAAAGCTAGCAGAAGTTCAGACTATTCGTACCATTCCAAATAACTCAAGTTATTCAACTTGCTCTTCAAGATGTCTTGGTAAAAGAATCTTGTAAAACAAAGATTTGTTTTCTTTCTGTTCTGTGGTTATAAATTATAACATATGCATGAAAAGGAAAGAGGTACGTTTTCTGGTATGAAATGAGCAACAATGTCAAAGGCAAGTACATATAAATCTTATTTTATTTTAATCTGGTTTTATGCCAAGTGGCTGTGGTTTTGCTGGCTTGAGAAATAAATCCACTAAACAGTCTGAACTGATAACGTGTTGTTTCCTGCATTGCTTCAGAGAAAACTGATAAACTTAGTTACAAAATTTTCAAATTACTGAGTCTTGCTTTCAGCTATAGCTGCCTGTTTTTCTGTATTTAGTAATGCTAGCATGTTTTAAAGACAGGTTGATTTTCATTGTCATAGATTTACACAGATCCACTATGATATAAACAGAGTCTCATATTCTGTAGCAGAGGAGACTGAAATTCTACATAACGTTTCTGGTTGCAGTAGGCTACCATACATAGTTACATTATTTATTATGTTACAATGGAGGCATTTAATAAATTAAGCTCACAAATAAAGATTAATAGTCAATAGAGTAGTGCTTCTGATACCTTGATGAAAAGTGGTGCACATTTTACGCTGCCCTGCACTTAGCTCTTAATATATCAAAGATGTTTGTTCTGGAAATGCACAACCGTCAGAGAGAAGCTGAAGCAGTGAGCAGATGGGGAAGTGGAATATGCGCACGAGCTAAATGCTCTTGAGTCAGCAGTGAAGTAGCAAATAGTGCATGACAACTTTTCTTTTAAGACTTCAGGGCTAATCAGTTCAGATCTCAGTCATTTGCTTCCTTGGAGTATTGCTCCAGGACATTGCAGACTCAAAACAGAAGTGGAGCAGAGTACAAGTTGAGGTTTGGAAATTATTTCTTTCCCCTGAAAAAAGCTGCTGTTTTGTTCTGTTTTGGGTTGATTTGGGGTTTTTAACAGAAAATAACAAAGCTGTGCTGCAGAAGTCTGCTATGGTTAATAAGGCTTTGAGATCCATTAAGTTGCAAAATCCCTCTTGCATTTTTCAGAGGTTTCTGTCTTTAACTGTGTGCCATTTGATTTCAACTGCCTTTTCTCATTAACAGCCCACCCCTACGTGAATTTTAATCATAATAATAATTCCATAGGGCAAAGGAGTCCCCTAAAGCTTCTAGATGACAGAGAAAATTATCTCTTGTGTGTCTAGGTAAACATTCCTTTGGCTTCTGTATTGAGGTCAGGGAGATACTAAATCACTGTGGTTGCTGTCTCTCCCTTAGGGTCAAGCTGATGACAAAATTACAACCTGGTATGTAAGAGAATTCAGGCTTGTGCTGGCATGAGAGAAGGAGCTGGGAAGGGCACAGTAGGGCTGATTATTTCAGTGGATGTGCCACTTGTGATCATCCAGAGATAGAAATATAGTGACCTACATAGTGCCCATACATAGTGACCTACATAGTGGCTGTATCCAACTATAAAGCATGGAGTAAGAAACACACAGATTGGGAGGCAAACTCAGTCATTCTAGAGGCTGTCCCTGCTATACGTTGAAAGAATTGAGCTGGCAAAGGGTACTGGAAAAATACTATTTGGAAGGGAAGGCTTTGGTTGTAGGTCTGAGTCTCCCCTTACCAGCATTTCTTCTTGCATCCTTTGCAGTGCTTAGCCAACAGCTGGACTTTTTGCCATCTTCATAGAGTTAAGTCAATGGCTCCTTGGCAGTTATTTAAGTCCAGAGGTCAGTGGGGAGGGAGTAGCATTTACCTGAACTTTTTCTCAGTAATATGCTAGTATTATGCTAGAAATATATGCCAAAGTAATATGCTAGAAAATCAGAGAGCTTTTTAGTGTAAGCTGAATAAACTGATACTGAATCAGATTGCTGGTGAAGCATGGAAAATTCATCCTGTGCAATTGGGGACCTGACATACTTGTCAAATCATGTCTTTGCCTTTCCCTTCCAAATCCTGAGAACATCTCCAGTTGAAAGAGACTATGTGCTGAGGAATGCTAACAAAAGGACTGCAATAATTTATGAACAGTTACACAAATGTAGAAGATATGTGTATGGTACTTAAAGATTTAAAAATTAAGTTACTAGTTAAGTGTTCAGAAATTATCAGGCATTGCCCAGGAAGCTAAAACAAGCATTTGCAAAGCTCTGCAGTGTTTTGTTTTTCTTTTTTTAATTTTTTTTTTAATCTCCTATTGAGATGCCAATTTATTTCAGCTTTGAAGTGCTCCAAGAACTTGCATTAGGCGTTTCTACTGCGTTCTCGTACTTTCCACCGCCTCAGGCAATTGTACCGTGCGTCTCCCCCTGACGGCGCTATTGCCTGCCTGGCAGCCCTGGCAGGGCTTCAGGTACCGGCATCTGCCTGCAAAGCCCGTTTGAAAAAAGCATTTAAATGAATTAAATACAAATTATAAGGTAAGCTCCTTGAGGTTTGACTGTAAACACACCCTTGAGTTCCAGTCTCTGCGGTATGGAGCAATACACTAGAAAGCAGAATGGAAAACTTATGTGGGGGCAGCAATACCAGTTTGTCCTCACTGTGCAAAGCAAATGCACTACCCAAATAGCAAAACACTAAGAAATTCCTTATTTTAATGTATGGATTTGAATGAAGAATGTGCATTTTCAGTTTACTTTTTGCTGTTAGGGTGTCTGCCCAGTTCTGATGCTCATCAATCCAAGCTGAGGAATAAGCTGGGTTATTAAGATGGATGTTACTATTACAAAAGTTGTATTAAGTGGAAAACATCTTGGGAATTGAGAAATCCTTTTCCATTGATAAACAACTTAATTCTGTGGGGAATATAAATTCTGTTAATCTTCTTCCCACTTCTAATCCATGTTAGAATAGTTACCTGGAGGCATGCTCTGCTCACCTAATTTCCCTTTTGCTGATATCTCTTTCTGCATGGGGCACTAAAGTTGCTACATCGCTTAGGCTGTGTCACTAGGTTGAAATCTACTCTCCTTCTCAGTCCTCAAATTGTTTTTGTTGTTTAACCTTTCTTAAATATCTTATTTTCTTTAGGTATCTTGAGTGGCTCTGCTGGAAAGTGTTTTTTTCTTCATTTCTTTTGAATAAGTGGGAAAATAAAACACTTGCTATTTTGAATCTGTAGATGAGTTCTGAGTAACTTCCTAAGGCATCATGTATTGTATTCTGGTTTTATTCTATGAATGTCCAATATAGCATGAGCTACGTGAGGTTCAAATGTAATTGAAAAAAATGTTTCATTATGTAGAATGAATGAGATTTAAAAATCAAATGCATAGCTTGCTGGTGACGAATTCTTAGTGTCTAATAATATTTTTCATTACAATCTGGCAAAGTGTTTTGTCTATTGGGTTATGTCAGCAAACAAATAGACAGCAGGTTAGTTGGGGTGTTCCTCTGCTGTTTTGCTTATTTGCAGTGAATCCCAATTGTCACTTTTTGCTTCATTTCTGTGATTTGAGAAATCTAAATATTTAATACATTGCTGCCAGCTAAGGTGCTTTCTTAACTGACTCTTCACCTTCTGATTTTCTCCAGGATTATACCATGATTTCTGTCTCCATGGACTGCTCTGCTCAGTCCTTTCACTCTGTGTGCATTTTCTCTTTTGACTTTGCAGCCACTCTGCAGTTGTTCTCTAGTCAAATCTCTCTGTGTGCATATTTGAGGCTATAAGACAGCCTTTTGGGGATCTTTGTTTCAGCTGGGTGTTCCTGTTCCAGGGAAGGGATGTGTAACTGCTTCCATGAAGAGGAAGGGTGACTGTTTTCCTGTGTCAGCTTCAGTGAAATTGTTGCCTAGCTGTTCTCAGAAATGTTTCACTGTGATCACGCCACCAGGCATCCCCAGAATAGTCACCAGAGGTCAACATCACCTTCTCTAGCTGGAGCACCAACTACTACATCATTATAGGATGGTTGCTTGTTTGTAGGAGAACATACTCCAAAATGCTTTGAATGTTTATGAAGGCATATTCCTGATCCTGCCGCTCTCCAAGGTTAGGAGGACAGAAGATGGAAAGACAGGAGTTAGTAATTTCTCAGTGGGAGCTTTTTAAGGGTACCAGGAACCAAAAAGGAAAAAAAATTATATGAAGGCCTTTGTCTTTCTGTGCCTGGGGCAGCTTTTGGTGAATGCCTTGCAGATCAGTGGCAAAGCCAAGAGGACAGAGCAATGGAACTGGTCTGGAGCCATAGCTGCTGTCAGAGCTGTAGTCTTCCAGCTAATGGTGTAGCCAGGGACTCCTGTCAGTACAACACACACTTCAACAGTGTCAGGACTCTTGGGGATCCCTGGGATTTTCAAGACACACAGGTATTATCTTTACATTCCTACCTGAAGATGATTTTTACTGTTTCTAGTTTGGAGATGCATGCAATCAGCCTGAAGTCTGACAAACTATTTCATAACTGGATGGAAGCTGAGAAGACTGAAACCCAGGAGGAAAAGTCTAATACTGCGTCATTTCATAAACAGCTGCAGGAATGAAGCCTGGTCTACAGCTCAGTGTCCCTGAAGATTTTCTCATACTTGAGTTATTTAAAAGTGACCTCCCTTTTACAGGTTTTCTGGTGTTTTAGCTTAATCTTTGAGGCTTTTTCTTGGCTGGAACACTTTGGAAATACTATCTTCCTCCCCTAGGTAGCCACTTATCTCTCTTCATGCAACTTGAAGGAACTCCTGTATAACTGAGACTTCTTTTGGTATATTTGTTTGAAGTCAACCAGCACGTTCAATATTTACTAGAGGAATGACAGAGATTGCATTATTAATGTTTATGCTTTACCTAATTACCTCTGGGAATATGATGTAAATAGTCTTCCTTCTAAGAAATCTGCAGAAACTGTATTTGTTACTACAAATGCAGTAACCTCTGGCTCAATTAATCCATTCCATATTTAATGAACTTTGAAAAAGGTGAAGAAAGCAATACTTTAAGTGAGGAGATGGATCAGAGTTTCAAGTGTGCATCTATACATATCAAATCTCCTTTCAGCTTTTAACTTTATCAGCAAAGTCTAACATAAACAGATGGGAGAAAAGGAAGATGGACCTATCCAAAGGCACAAAACAAGATTGCCTGAGTGATCCTGGGTGTAATTATCAAAGCTTTAACTAATCAGGAGCTTTGTTGTTGCTGTTGCTTCTGCTGGAAAGTTGCTCATCATTTGTCTTTCTGTTTTTTCATAATGACTTAATGTTCTTGTCAAATTCATGGAATTTGAGCCAGTAGTGTGGTTTGATTTGTTAGACTGGAAGGAAAAGGAACTTAAACAGTAACTGACAACTTTTTTTTATTCTTTTTCTTTTTTTTTTCTTTTTAAATCCTGTAGGAGTTCTCAGTTAACAAACATGCCAGAAGAGGGAATGCAGACTGCTCTCTATTCTGGCTGGGCTGCCTGCATTGCTGTCTTCCTTTTCAGCTAATGCAGCTTGACTGTTTCTGGGCTATAAGCAAAGGCCTGTGGGCTGTGCCAGGCAGCTCTCCCAGCCAGCTCCTCAGGACTGGCTCAGTACCTCTGCACAGTGGTGCCTTGTGTAGGGGCATTGCACTGTGATGCATGGACTAAAGGCCACACCACTGAGATGCTGTGAAGGTAATGGCAAAATACAGGTGCAGAGCAAGAAAAAAATCCCTTCCTGTTCTCTGTTCCAACCTGGCGTATCACTTTTGGTAGGCTGGCACTGCTGCATGTGTCCTCAGTGTCAGCCTGGAGGAGTTGTATCTCTCTGGCACACAGTGCTGTTGTCAGGGCTCAGCTGAAGTTCCATGAATAGCATGAGCTGGCACAAGCTGGTGGCTCTGCTGGCCTCTCCTCCCTCCTCCCCTCCCTGCAGATATTCCTGCAGCTGTGCAGAGAGGCACGGGGAGGCTGAAGCAGCTCTGGGCGGGGGCCCAGGTGCTCGCACGTTCCCCATTCATCCTGCACGTCCTGGTGCATCCATGGCTCAGCTCTGGGCTGGGCTGCACCCCTCCCTGTCACACTCTGAGGCACAGAGGCCACTGATTGTGTCCTGCTGGCAGTTTGGGTGGAGCTCTGTTGATGGCAATGAGGGAGTTTAGCTGCATGGATACAGGCTGTTCTTTGCAATATGTGAATATGAAAAGTAACTCCAGTATCGTATCCTTGTTTTTTAAATTTTGATAAGCTGCCTGTAGCTAGTTGCTCATCCTTGGATGCACATAAGTGGAGGGTTTTTTTAATTCCTGCATCTTCTCTTTGCTGCACCAAAAAGTAAATAAGTAACAAAATATGAGAGCATTTGAAAACCTGTTTCATGAAGGGCTATACCTTGCTTTTGTGTTCCATCCAAGCATCTTTGTACATTCTAGTACCACCTGAAACAGGAGGAACACAAACACTGAACAGTAACCCCAATGTCACCTGAGTTTGACACCTGATGTCTAAGTAGAAGCTGCAGACTTTACTCACTAATAACCAGTGTCAGGACCTGAGATCTCTTTGATAAAGCTGAGAAACAAGCACTTCCAGGGTTGAAACCATACCAGATTTTCTACTTGTAAGAGCCCACTTATTTTTAAATCTGGCTTTCTCCAGTATGTTGGAGCAGAGTCTCTCTGAAGAAAAAGAGCAAAAAGCTCTCCTGGAAGGATCGCTTTTGTTATATACAGAGGCCAAATTTTTGCACATGCTATGTGATACTTTATTCTGAAAGTTCTCTGCATAACCTCTGCTTCAGAGTAGGTTCTAGTCAGCAGAACTGATTTCTTAATGAAAATGAATGGTCAGATTTCCTGTTGCTTGTGCGCCCCAAATCATTTGTGCCCCTTTCTCCTCAGAACTGCAGGCTTCATCTCTTTCTATATAATTATTGCCTTTTACCTAGTCATTCTTTTATTATTGCTGGATGGAAGCATGAACATAAAGCTCCTAACCTCTCTATTCAGACTCCATTCAAGCTAAAAATGGATCTGGTTTATAAGATAAAATCACAGAGAAGTTATATTTTATGCTGAGATAATTTTGTACTGCTTTGTTTCAGAGTCTGCTCTTGACATCTAGGCTTCCTGTTAGCCTAGCAAAGGTCTTACAGCATGTCTTTTTTCTTCATTCTTCTTTTCACAAACTAAAATAGCCTGGTGGTGTAGACACTGTCAGCATTACCTTTGTTCCTTCTTTATACTTGTATTTTACACAATAATCTCCAGGAAACAATCCTATTCCTGGAAATTCATCACATTCCATGCAGTTGTGTGGCCTCTCTGATGGTGTTTTTCAGCTGCTTTAAGTGATTCAGTGGAACGTCAGTTTGTGTTTGAGAATCCTGGAAGGTTTGTCATATACACTGCTCTAAAACCACAGTACAGCAGATGAGAGCAGGCAAAGAAAAATGCAAAGTTCTGTCTCTTAAATTATTATTGACCAGTCTATAGGGGAAGTTGTTTGAAGCATTAGTTTTAAATGTCTTAAGTGTAGGTACATAATAAGCCTCTTGCTGAAAACAGTCAATGTACCACATCCATTTCAACCAACAGCTAGACCAAAACAGCCTGCATGGATATTTCATCCCCTTGTATTTGTGCTATAGTAAACAACCCTATCTCTTATCTCAGCTGCATGAGGGCTTGTTTTATATATGTATATGGAAATACATGCAGCCTTAATTCTGAATAGTGTGGTAGTTGTTCATACTGATAGAAAGTTTTGGCAATGCAGCCTGGACTGCTTGTACAAGTCTGCAAATCACATCCACCAGAAACATCTGCAGCTGTGACAAGGGAAGACTGGAGCCCTCAGACTATCATATTTTCCTTGTGCGAAGGGCTTACAGCCAGAACATGGAGGATACAAAAGCGCCTAAAGAGAAGAAAAGAAATAATGATAGAGAAGTAATGATTAAAGAAATGATAGAGACTTTTAAATGTGAAGTCACTGACTTGGCTGAATTTGATGTAGTCCCAGGAGACCAATTTTGTCAGGAGACCAAATCACTGACAATCGAGGAAAGGTGAGAATAAAAATGAAAATATCAGGTGCATGCTATGTGTATGAGGCGTGAATAAGCATGACATTGGACTAACAATTAGTGCAGGCCACAGATTGCTATTATTTATGCCCCCTCATCAAAAAAGCTTATTCCAATCAGTGTTCCCAAACACTGCAATGAAATACATGGTCTTTTTGGCTGTTCCCCCACTGCAGTAGAGGGAAGTAGCCAGAGCTGAAATTGTAAACTATCCCAAAGCTTTTTTTGGTGGGATGTTTTTCCACTAGTTGGATTCAAATTGATTCCTAGTGAACTGCAAGGAGCAAATACACGACTGAAAAACACCAGTGGAAGAAACCCTTTTACCCGTGAGCACTGAAATGGAGGCAAGTCTGAACAGAGCAGACAGAATCGCAGTGGGTCAGAGGCGTTCCACAGTGAGTGGCTGACAGAAATGCAGGAAGCACGGTGCAGGATCCTCACGGAAATGCAGGAAGCACGGTGCAGGATCCTCACGGAAATGCAGGAAGCACGGTGCAGCATCCTCACGGAAATGCAGGAAGCACGGTGCAGGATCCTCAAGGAAATGCAGGAAGCACGGTGCAGGATCCTCACGGAAATGCAGGAAGCACGGTGCAGGATCCTCACGGAAATGCAGGAAGCACGGTGCAGGATCCTCAAGGAAATGCAGGAAGCACGGTGCAGGAGCCTCACGGAAATGCAGGAAGCACGGTGCAGGAGCCTCACGGAAATGCAGGAAGCACGGTGCAGGATCCTCACTGACTTCCGCAGCAGCACACAAAGCCGTTCATCCCTGCGTGGGCCTTGTCCTGTGACGCAGGAAGTGCTGGGAGCTGCTGCTGCCATCGATTGCCCTCCTGAGTGAGAGAATGACTCCAGGCCCCACGGAGGCTGGCGTGCCTCGTTCCCCACACCTGCCCCAACGGCACAGTGTGGCCTGCAGACTCTGCCTTCACTGACACCAGGACATGCTCTCACTGCTGACTGGCTCAGTGATGCTTAGCACTGTAAATCCAAAAATACTATTAGTTTGATCTAAACAGCCTCTACTGTCTTAGGAATCTCACAACTCTTACAGCTACTGAGCTTGTACAGAAGCCACCAACACATTTTGTTCCTTATCAGCTATGTCTCTATCAGATAACACCCTGTGCAGGTAAGTTATGGACTAGCTCATCCCCAGTCCCCTGAGACTTCCTCTCCTGCTAATCAAGAGGAATTTCAGGGAATCATTTAGATGTGTGGTGTTTTTTCAGTGTTGTTCTGTTCTAGCAATTAGCACAAAACATTGTTTAAGTTTAGGCAGCCAAGACTGCTGCTGTATTTTAGTGCTTTCTAATTTTGAGAATCTATTCTAATCCCGACCCTTTCCCAGCTAACAAGCATACCATATGTCTGATTACTCAGGTTCCCATGCAAAGTAGGAAATTAAAAATTCCAGATGATTAACAAACATTTCTTCTTGTTTATTTTGAGATGACTGTTTTAAAATACCATGAAAAAAATTTAGAGACTTCTTTCTCAAACATTTACTTTATCGTTTAGATGTGTAAAAGATATTTTCGTTAAGAATGTGCTGTTTGTGCTTTTTAGAATATGATTTATTGACACTGGTTTGCTACCAGTAAAAGATATACAATTAACTGTTTAAAGACAGTGGGCAAAAGGGTGGGTGATTCTATGGTAGAATTTCAGAGGAGGGGAACTAGGCATAGACATTCTAACCTGGTTTAATGACAGTGAAAGACTTGAATCCTCTTCAAAACATTCAAGCCTAAAGCCTGATGCAAGTTGGAGCACCACCAACAGCCTGTTATCTCTGCAGGATGTCAGCCAGGGGAGCAGGTCATGTAACCAGTGACTCCATCCAGTACAGCACAGAGCCAGGGTAGCTCAGGAGAGGTCACTGCTCTGGCAACTAGAAACTTCCCTAAAAGTAGAGCTTCTTTGTACTAATGTAGAGATTCTCTGCATGGTTTTGGTTATGAGCAGACTAATTCAGTGAGAGGCAAAAAGCTGTTGAGAAAACCAAACACTTGAATGAGGGGAAGAGGTGGTTCCCATGCAGAAGAAAGCCTGTGTGTATGTCTGATCTAGCTACAGCATTTCAGTAAGAGAATGTCAGAGGCGGAAGGCTGGGAGGCAGCAGCCTCAGCTGCTACCTGAGGACAGCAAGCCTACTGCTTGATTCTTGTCCTAATATCCTCCACCAGAAGTGTTTGTCCTTCCTACAGCTTGTTTATTCAATCACACCCATAAATGTGCATTGGAAGTAATAAACGCCTCTGTTATTTTGAAAGTAGCAGTTGATAATTATAAAGTGCTTGCTCTGAGCTCGAGCTGCTCAGAGCATCCTCCTGCCTCATGTGAGTTACCCCCACTCATTGCATCACATCTAAAATTAGGTAAGATGCTGTATCCTTTGAAGTGCAGGGCTCAGTAGCTCAGAGCTGCAAGAGCTGGACCAGGCAGAGCTGCACAGCTCCTCAGTTAGGAAGATGTTTTCAGACAGATCACTGATCAGAGAGATCACTTAATGATGATCAGAAGTGTTACAGAAGTAAAGCAGCCTTCACATCCAGGAGCTCCAGTTCAGCCAAAGAAAAATGGGAGCTAGGTCTATTTCTTTTGGTATGTCTTTAGCTCTGTATTTTCTCAACAATATGTGGGGACAGCACAGCTGTCAATAGCTCTAGAGGTCTAGAAACATCTACTTGGGCCAAATTCTTCCCTGAGGTAGTTGCACTGCTTTCATTGTAATCATACCAGTGATGAATGTGGCTCTTCTTCACTTAGGAACAACAAAAGAGCTCATGAGATTAAACATTCTTTCAGTGCTTTCCTCCTGATTAAAGCAAGTTTTAGTACTTAGAAAATGCTGTGGGCTTAAGAAATGGCTGTATTCTTCATCCTGCTCTTAAGCTTTGATTCAGCTTCCCAGACTCAGCCCATAGCATCCATGCAATTTATTTAGAAGCACTGTATTCCCAGTGCACTGCTATTCTTTAAACATCTGGTGCCCTTAAAAATAGTATTTCAAAAACACTAATCTGGGGGGAGAAGGGTTAAAATATGAAACTAGAGAAAAACAAACTAGGGAAAAGAAATTCTGACAGAAACTTCAAGCAGCTAAGAAGTACTGGAGCTGTCAAATCATGCATTTTGGATCTGAGCTGAATCAAATCACAGAAGCGCTTTTTCAGTGCTTCGTCTGAAAGCAATTTAGCTTTTCTATGTTAGCAGATTATGCTGTTTTCAACAGTTGTTGGAGAGATGACTGATGAAAAGCATTTTCATTGTGGGTGTGCTTCCAAGTGCAGACAGGGCTGTGGCACTCAAACCCCGGGTTCTTACTCTGATCTCTCCTGAGGCTGCGGGTAAAGGGTCTGTCAAGCTCTGTGCAGCACTATTCCCTCAGACCCAGCTTCAGTGTATGGGATGGCTTTGTGGTTTTTCAGGGTGCATCCTCAAATCATGAAGGGATTGGAGAAAACAACCCCAGAACACCGAGCAGGAATCAGTGGAAGATGGGAGCTGTATCCTGGCAGTTGGTGCTGAGAAAGGACTCTAGGATTAGGCATCCTGAACCTGGATCACACGTGAGAATCAGCCCATGGCTCCATGAACAGAGGATAACTGCAATGTAAGCACTGGCAGTGCAATCTGTCCCTGTGTTCAACTGAGTTTGGAGGCTGGTCTGTGACAGTTTTAACTCGGGTGCAAATCAAATTCTGCCCTGGTTCTGCCGCAGTGTAAGTGCTGCAAGGTAGCACTCAGTAGCAGCAATGACACTTGGAGAATCTCGAAGTTATGAATGACAGAATAATCCAATTGACAGTAGAAGGCAAATGTACTAAGTTAGGAGTAATGATATTTCTTATGTGATCTATCCCACATTCCTCTGGAGTCAATGAAAAAGAGGCAACAGTGAAATCAAAGCATGTCAAAAACTTGCAGTCATACAGATGGTTGAATCCAGTTACTGTTGCCTACCATTTTAATAAAAGAAATACTGCAAAGTTACTTCAGATTTCATTGGCCTAGGTGGTCTTAAAATAATGCAGGAATTCGCAAATAAATTAGAGTTTTCTGCAGGCAGCAGAATTTTTCCACTAGAGCAAAGGTATTTGGAGCCCCAGTTGTGTGTTTACTATCAAATGTGTATTTTTGGGCCTTTTTCCACCAGAACTGCAGTAAGCCTCCATCCCCAAACTCAGCAGCTATATTTATCCATGGACCATGTTTTCTACTGCAGTATCAGTGACCTTGCCTGTAATTATTCTTCACAGGGGAAGCTTAGCTCAGTCCTCCAAGTACTGCAGTAACTCTGAACAAAAATAACCCCTAAGTCCACAACAGGAAACGTTAACAATGGCAGGATTACTGGCCACCATGTCACCATAAAATAAACGAGCAACTGAGAGGGAGTTCAGGGAAAAGCAGCACCACACTTAAGTAACAGGAGGGACTGACTTATGAGGAAAGATTAAATGAGCTAAGCAATGATGAAAGGGTGAATGGAACAACTGCCTCCAAATGTTTGAAAGAAGAAACCATCCAGGACAGGGAGGGATTCTCTAAGCTGCTGCCAGGAGTTAAGAGTAATGGAAAGAAACCAATAAAATGAACACAGCAGTCACCATAACTATTTCTTCAGCTCAGAAAAAGAAGCCCAGTGCTTTTGTCAGTATGCAAACCTTGCTCGTTTGTCCTGTTTTATTTCTTAGCCATATCCCAAAAAGCATTGGGGGGAACATTTAAAATTATGTAATGGTGCAATATTGCTGAAATGTTTTAGGCTGGCAGCTCTGAAGGACTGTGAGGGAGCTGTGCTGACATCCTCTTCCAGCTCCTGTCACACTGGGACCTCATTTCTTGAGGTGCCTCAGAAAGCCTTCAGGTTTTAGCTGAGAAAAGCAGCTCTGCACAACAAAGCACTTAAGCAAACACTTCAGGCAAATGATGAACCAAACTCCCACAGCTATAAATCACATTGATGATTCCCAAATGAGGAACCTGAGTCTGCCCTCAGCAGTCCCTGTAGCAGACGGTCACAAAGTACACTAAGTCAGAATTCCCTACAGATATCCCTGGCAGACCTTTGGATCACATCCTCAAGTAGTTAATATTTTTGCAGCAAAACAGCTGTGAGGCATCATGTTGTGTTTGTTTTCATTAACTCCTCCCCAGTGGGCTTATATATTTGTATTTCCTTGTTTACATATTTGTAGTGTCCCTAGGGGGATACACACACATTACCCTAAGGTTAGGGGCAAGTTATTGGAGGGCAAGTACCTCCCTCTGATGCAGAATTTGTCCTGTCTCTTTGCTCTGCCAGAGACGTAAATCTTTCTGGAAATATTAGACCAAAGTCCCTTTAAACATGTGGTTTCTTTCAGCAGCAGTTTTCAGACTGCGCTTTTTTTTTGAATTGCTGGGCCAGAAGTTTGTGTTTCCAATTGTCACTCTCTGAGACGCTTTTCCATTGTTAATGCAGTCCCAGGCGCTTTACAGCCTGGTCTCTTTATAGTCGTTCCACGGCCCTGCGTGTTGAGGTCCAGATCTTTCCATCACAATTTGTGCTGTCATTCTCCCGACGCGGCGCGAAGCCGCCCGCCCGCGCGGGGACGGCGCCTCGCGGCTCCCCCCGCCCGCCGCTGCTTCCCACGGCACCGACCGCGCTCCGTGCGGGCCATGGAGCAGCCCCGGCCCGGCCCGTCCGTGCCGCTCCGCCAGCCCCCGCCTCGCCGCTCCTCCGGCCGGGGATGCGGCGGGCGCGCCCGGAGGTACCCGCGGCTCCCGGGTCCGGTTACCGGCGGCTCCGGGGCAGCGGGCGGAGCGCGGCCGTCCCGCCCACCGCCGCCGCCGGCCCCGCGGGGGCTGCCGGGCACGGCCCGACCGGCGCCCCCCGGCACCGGCCGCGTGCGTCAGACCGGAGACGTGGCCCCGCGGCGGCGGGGGCGGAGCGGCGGCGGGCGGAGCGCGGCTGCGGGCGGCCTCCCGGCCCGGCCCTGCCCTGCCCTGCCCGCCGCACTGAGCCCCGCACCGCGCCGCGGGATGTTCGCGGTGCCGCCCGGCCGCTGCCGCCCGTGACCCCGAGCCGGCCGCCCGGCCGAGCACCAGGTAAGCGCTGCCGCGCCCGGCTGCCTCTCCCGGGGCGCTCCGCTGCCCGCGCCGGGGACGGGGCATCGCCACGGGGAGGGGGCCCCGGGGGTCCGCGCGGGAACGGAACCGCCCCGCAGGGCTCGGCGCTGCGCCCCCGCGGGGAGAAGAGACGGGGCCCGGCCCGGCCCGGCCGCGGCAGCCGGGGCCCGCCTTTGCCCGCCGGCGGCACCAGCGGTGCCGCTTCCGAACCGGGGCAGTGCCGGAGGAGCCAAACTTTGTCTGGGCTCGCCGCCGGCTCCTCTCCCGCGGAGGAGCGGCCGCGGCAGCCCCCACGCCCCGTCCATCCCACCGCATCCCCTGCCGGGCGGGGCAGCCCGGGGGGTTCCCGGCACGGCGGCGGCCCGGAGCCAAGCGGGGCTTCCCGGGAACGGGGCCGCCGAGGGGGCACTGGTGGGAGACGGTCGCCGTGGAGACGGGCGGCTTGGGAAAGCCTTTGGGCAGAAGGGCTTGGGGAAAGCCCGTGGCCTCATTTTCCCCGATAATAAGCCCTAGACCAGACCGCATTACGGGGAGGATGCGAGCAGGACGGGGAGGCGGCGGTTCAGCCGCGCTGCCACCGCGCCCGCCGGTCCCTTCCCCGGGGGCTGCTCCGGCGTCGATATCTCGGTTTTTATATCGGCTTAAAACCAGCTCTGCCTTGTCGCAGGGTGATGGGCAGTTTTGCCGATTATTCACCAAGTGCAGTTTGTCCAGTTCATTAGAAAGAGTTAACCAAGCAAACTGAGAAGCTAATGAAAGACCACTGAATGTATCCTATCAGAATTTCATGAGGGTTAAGGTGTTTAAAAGTAAGGACTTCTCTTGCTCAGGTAAGTATGTCAGTTATGGTTTGGCTTTTTAATGATTTCTTTTTTTTTTTCTTTTGGAGTTTGTACTTCCTGTGACGAGAGATTCAGTATTCTTAGCACCACTGTTTGAAGACAACCATGTAATGTTTGCTCCCACAAAGCACTGTAGGTTTAAATGATGCTGGAAAAGATTGTATGGGCAGAAAAGTGCTTTGCAAGATAGTGGAGAAAAACATGACAACATTGGAAATAAATAATAATTTAAAAATCTCTCTTCCCAATTCAACCAGTTATGCATCTTCTCCACCCATCATCCCCCACCTGCCTCCGGGTGTGTTAGAACTGCTTTTACTTTTCTTTTTGGTATGATGAAAGCAGTCAAGAGGGTAGCATTCCCCTGGGCTCACTTTTCTTCTGGAAAAACCTGTTTGCTCCTGTGGTGCAGATCAGCGTGGAGAGCAGGGCCGAGCACAGTTCTGAGATGATCCCTAATTTTAACCTGGCCTTGTATTCCTGCTGTCTCACAAGTGCCTGTGTCCCAGGGCTGCCAGCAGGGCACAGCAGCCTGGTGCTGAGCACCTGTGGTTTGTGAATCATTTCCTTTTCCAGCTACTTTCTGAGTTTGCTAAATTTGTGGCATCCGTGCTGCTGTTTTCTTCCAGTCTGAATACTGACAGGCCCTGCTAGAGGTTTTGCCATAGTATAACATTCAGTTTTATTTCTTAGTATTTACTCTTGTAAGCAGTTTTAGAGATAAGCTTTCTGATGGAAAGGCTAAAAATCTATTTGCTTTGTATGCCCAGTATTGGAAAAGGCTAGTGGTGGATTTCAGTGAAAAATGAAATCAGAGGCTGCTAAATTCTCCTTACAAGCACTCACTCAGTGCTTTGTGCTATCTTGCAATCAGTTCCTGTAGCAGTTGAAGCTGATTTCCTGAGGCAGCCTCATCCCACCTCGGTATCTGGCTTTTGGGGCCCACAACAAGGAGCTGAGACCGGGAGGGGGGGGGCAGCATCCGGGCTGGGCAGGCTGGAGCCTTAAACAATACTCAGGTGGCCTCAGGGCCCGAGGGACAGCACAGGGACACCCAGAATAATGGACTGGGTCACGGTGCTGGGAGGAGCAGTTCCCCTGATTGTCCACTGACCTCAGCTGCAACTGGTTGAAGTGGGCCATATTCATGGCCAGAAAGGCACTTCCCAACCCAAGGCTTTTTGAGAGCTGTGGGAAGTAAAAAAAAAAAACAAAAACTCTGTTGCCGTCCAAACAATTCACAATAACAGGAGCTAGAGTTTAATTTTATAGTTTTTTCCTCTTTAAGGAAACCTGGTAGAAAGATGCTGTCCTCAGTGTCAGGGCTGTGAAGGGCAGGGGAGGGCTGGCTGTATAGTAAAGAAAACTCTGAAAATGAAACAATTGACCTCAGGAAAAAGAAGCCTTCTAAATACTTTAAAGCCTTTCTTAATAAGTCAAAGAAGCCATTCTTCCAAATAATTTGTCAAAGAACTGTTAACAAGTGTTGGATTTCACAAGCTCAACATAATGGAAACTTTACTGTCTTCTTCATCCTTGAGGTGTTCACCCATGGATTTTGTGCAACAAAACTCTGTTGCAGATTCAAGCTATAGTGCAGTGACTTTTGTTGGGTTTGTGTTTCTAGGACCTCTTTCTGGTTAGGAAGATACTAGGTTTGATTCAGCCTCTTGGCCAGGTGTGATTATGTCATTTGTTCCGCTGCTTTCATTCATAACACAGAGCAGGCCCTTCTGCCTTCCCATCCCCAGGCAGGCAAAGTGTGTTAGAGCTGTCTTTCGACCTGTCAGACCCTAGATGAGCTTTCTGTCACTGTATTCATTTTGCATTTTAGTGCCTGGCACATGCAGCTAATCAGACACAGCATAAACTTTACAACTGTATCATTCAGAGAGTCATAGGTTTGGACCAGGATGAGGGTTTATTCGGAATTTTTCCAGTACAGAGTTTCTGTACAGTCTCTTTCTCCCTTGAAGGACTGATTTACAATCTGGTAAGATTTGATCTGGTAAGATTCTTAAAAGGTAGGATAATGCCATGCATGTGCTTTGCACATTTCCCACTTGTTTGGGAGAATCCTGCCATAAGATACAGTGCATGTTTTTCTTGGTTTTAAAGTGAAACAAAGGCCTCCCCTGCAGCACAGGATGGCACCGTTCTCCAGGGCAAGTTGCTAATGCCCTGTTATGATGAGCGTATAAAGTTCCACTGAATTTGAACCAGAACATGTAAAAATATTTGGTTCTGTACCACAGTATTAAAAATCCATTTCCCTCTGTCAAAGTAAACTTTTAACTTTTCCATTGGCTTCCAGGTGAGCAGAATACAGCCTTTTATACCAACTTCTAATCCTGGGTTGACCTACCATCTGCTGAAAATGGAGATGCTAGTTTACATCTCCCTTTGGTGGCAATAGTACATAGTGACTTTCTATTGATGAAATAAGCTAAATTCAACAACCCAGCAATAAGACTGCCAACATTCTGAGAACATTTCCAATTTTATTTACTTATCACTGAAAGGAAGGTGGGAGTTTGGACTAATTGCTTGCTGTGGAGCATATGGTGAAGCAGAGCACAGGTCAAGCCCTGCCCTGAGCGTGCAGCAGTGTAAGATCCTGATACTCGTGCCATTTACAGCAGAATGCAACAGCTCAGAAGTGCAGGTTGCTGTCAGAGGGTTGGGTTTGGTGCTCTGAGCAAGGACCATTATAGATCACATTTTGCAGTTGATGTGAATGATTGATGAGCTGTCTCAGGGGTAGGTAGCTTTCACCAGTGTTCACAGACAGTATTCTCGGAAAAGCCCCCTTTTTAAGTGTATTGTGACTAAAAAGAGTATTTGCTCTTTGCAGTCATTTAACCATGATGACATAATTTCAAAGACTTGCACACCTGCTGTAGTGTTGTCAGAATCCCCTCTAGCAACTGCTTTTATCTCACAGTTTAGGCTTGATGGAAACTGCATTTTTTTCTGTTTTATGCAGCAACAGACTTTTTGGTGGAATGAGGTTGCAGCTAATCCCCCTTTGCTGGTCTATGGATGGACACTGTCCTGAAAAGGTCCAGTAGAGGTTGTCCTGCTTTTCCAGTTCATGATCTTTAAAAGTCATCCTATGTGAATACCAATTCCGATTCTGTAGTTACTAGTGTATCTCTTTGAGTGGGTGTAGATCATGTGCAATTTATGTGCTTTAATTTATCTATTTTAGTCTTTCTTATTCTTTCAAGGCTATGGACGAGACCATAAGTTTATTTTTATTGTCAGGGATTTTTGTAACAAAGGATGGTTTGGGGGGAAGAAAATCCACCAACTGCTTCAGGCTGAGAATACCTTTATGTTTATCAAGGTGTTTTGGGATCCATGTTTTACGAGACTGTCATGAAGTTTTATAAAGTTCTTTTGTGTTGCAGGCAAGTAGGAGCAAAAAAGATTCTTTATATGAAAAAGCCTCCCAAATCATGAAAACAGGAATTCTTTAATGTTTTTGGCTCACTCACTGCATAAAATGTTTTTAACTAAGTTCTCAGATGATTGAGCTGCTTAAGACTCAGAATGGACCTTTTGTGCTTCCTGTCCCAATTAGGAATTAATTTTTAATTATATCAGCTGAACATTTTTAAATATGAGCACTTTTATTAGCCTCAGGCACCTTTTTTTTGATGAGGAATAACACTGATTTGTGTAATATTGTCTGTTCTGAGACATTTTAACAGCATTGTTTCTGTCTTCATTATCTGAGTATGTTAGATAGTGTTTGTGGAAAACCTGGTATAACTTTGGTTAAAACTTGATGTGATTTTATTGTTTAGATTTGTGTCAATTGTTTAGGTTTATTTCAGGAATACAAAAATATCACTTACTGGATTGTTACTTGCTTGCTGCTTTGGTTTGCTGTTAAAAGCTTTTACTCACATTAAAACCATTTTGCAGCTCTGGAAAGAGAGCAGGCATCTTGAGTGATAGCCCTGATAAACTAAGAATGTTACTCCCAGAGCTGAAAAATGGTAAGCATTGCCTTTGAAGTAGTCTTTGACATGGAAATGCGTGGAGTGTACTTCTCTTTAGATTTGGAGAAATAGCTCAGCAAAGCCAAGTCTCCACACAGACTATGTGCTTGGTATGGAAAGAACTCCTATTGATTTCACTACGACTTTATCTGGCAGAATCTTGCACTGAACATTTTTTTGTCTTTAGTCCAACCAAGCTGAAGTCAAAGAGCTGCTGACAATAGGAAGTCTTTTTGGTGTGTAATACATGAAAAAGTGCTATGACTCAGTTGGAACTAACAACAAGGTTATTGTCTGGGATTCATTGCCAAAGCAGCACTTACTGTATATGTAGGTGGAAATTGCAACATATATTTTGAAATGCAGTTTATTGAAGTCACTTCCTCTTTATGTCCTTTATGTCTTTGCTTTACAACCTTATGTCTCCTCTGAGTTCTGGGTTCAGGTCTTTGAGCTTCCACTGCCACAGCAGATGGTACCAAGAGCAGAGCAGGGGCCTTTGCTGCTGCCTCTGCAGCAGCCCACGCTCTCTCCTGGCTGTTAGGCAGGTGGGCAGCTGAAACCTAACTGGATGCTTGCAGTGTGGGCCTCAGGAACTTGGAGGGAAAGGAGTGGACTAGGTATTCAGCATGTCTCTGGAAGTTACACCCTTTCCAGTTCTCTCCAGCACTAAATCCCCCGTTGGCATCTTGCCCACGGTTGTCGTCCTGCAGAATTGCAGCTCTGGGGGAGCTCGGTTCTGGCAGCTGACATAATGGAACACAGCTTTCCAGATGTTGGTTGGGACCTTGCTGGAGTTCAGGTGGCCCAGTCTAGCTGTCCCCAGTCAGTGCACCTGAAAATGAAACCCCTTCCCTACTCTGAACAGCTGTCACACAGGGGACACGTGTTTTGTAGAACCACCAAACTATGGGTATTTGAATACTGTCTTCTGTGAGCTAATTGTATTTTGTCTGTTCTCCAGATTGGTAAACTAATACCAACTGTGAGCTTTCATTTTGGTAATATGTAGTATGAAAATCAAATTCACTTCAGTGGCTTTTTAGGGGAGTTCTGGCATGCTATCAGTTTGGATTCAGGCATTGCAGAAAACTGGAAAAAAGCTATGTTATGATTTTGTAGTACTATTCATTCATATTTCCCACCAAGGGTACTAAAGAAAGTGGATACCTTTCTGTTTTGCAGCTAGAGAAGTGGTGGCATGGTGGGTTGATGTGGTGTGCACAAGCTGTCTATGTCCATGTCCCACTGGGGACTCCTGACTCACCCTCTGTTGTTCCTCCAGGTCACATTTCCTTGCCAGCTTCAGCCACAAGGGCATGGATTTGTTTGAAAATACTGTAAACTCATGGGCTGTTAAAAATAACTGTTTGGATGCAAATGGTTTGTTTTTAATGTCTTTCCAGTTCTTTTACATGGGATTTATGTTTAAGAAACAGCATCATTTGTTTGTACTTCTTACTTCAGAGTGATGCTATTTCTTCCTATGAAAATCTCCGTTGCAGTCAACGGAACAAGAAGGGAACCATCATGTTTCAAACAGTGGCAACACAAGCCAGTGTTCAAAGTAGTTTTTCCAGCCAAAAAGTTTATGCCTTTTTTAAAATTATTTTTAATTGAATTTTATATTACAGGAAACACCGATGGCAATGAAACCTAGCAGGGAAACTGGTCTCCTGAAATGCTGCAAATACAAGAAGTCAGTAGCAGAGGTTTTATTGTATGTTACATGGGAACTGACCAAGCACCTACACTTACCAAAATGCTGGATATTTTGGTCAGTGCAAGCATGTAGCAAAATAATTACCAAAACTGAATGTCAGGGTAGTTCAGACATTATTTCACTGCATGTACAATGTGTATGAGAATACACAGATAAGAATGGAACATAAACCTCTTGGGAATTAAGAGTTACTCATTCCAGTCCTTATCATCATATTTGCCCGTTAATCTAATCTTAGTTTCCCTAGCTTGGTGTCTTGTCCCTGCGTCTACTTTTAGTCCTCTCCTGGTTAGGTGATGAAATGAAGCAGGTCCATAATCTGTCATCTGTGGTGCCAGCACAGGCAGTGCCAGGAGCTGTGAGGGGTTTCTGGGCACATGCTGAAAATGAAGTGTTCATGTGCTAACATCAAAGGACACAAACCCACAGTTTCCAAAGGTTTATAAATTAGCCAGCTGTAGGCAGCTGTTCACACTGCAGTAAAACTGTGTTCCCAAGAGACAGGTCAAATTTTGGGGCATGGGTGATCTGAAAAGTGTTAAATACAAAGACCACAATTTTTGTAGGGTTCACATCCAATTTGTTTTCCTAAGCTTGTTTCTAGAATGGTTTCTAGAATGGAACAATTGCTGGCTAGATCTTTGTTCAAATTTTGTGTTAAATTACACACGTTTTTCCTTATGGTTGTTTTGGGCACCCAGTCCCACTGAAAAACACAAATTTAGCAAAGTTATATTCAACAGAATATATGACTGATGATGGCACCAAGCCATTTTCATGCCAGGCTGTCTATCAGCTGTCTAGAGGAGATTGTTGCCCTAAGCCCTGGGGCTCTGCACAGACCAGTGACTTTGTTTAAATATTCTCTTTGAGAATACATCACCCTCAACCTGACTGCAAAACTCCCTTACTCATGCTTAGTTAACTGTCTTGGTGTGCAGTTCCAAAGCAGGTAAAATAGGAATGCAAAATTCTGCTTCTCAGTGCAGTCTCAGGCCCTGTTCTGAGAAAAAAAGCACTCCAGCTTAACTTCACCTCCTGACCCATGGTAGCTGAGGCCAAACAGCACAAAACACTTGAAAAGTGACTTTATGGTATTTGTGCAGAGTAACAAATGTTTACAATGAAGGATGAGGGGTTTGGAGTGTGCAATGTCCTGTGTAAAAACCCTCTGGCCCCTGCACACGTGGCCCACAGCCCTTGGGCTCTGCTGAGTCCCTGCTGCCAGGTCACAAGTTTGTTTTGTGTTAAATATGAGCTGTGCTCTGTTCCTTTAATGAAGATGGATGGGCAGTAAATCATGTATGGGAACCAACAGAGAGACCTTGCAGCACTATTCCCAAAAGGCATTTCATAACATAATTTACCCTAACATGAAGTATGTTTAAAACAGCCAGGAGAGCAGCGCTGGCCTAGCGTTTTCTCCTTTCAGTAGATCTCTGATGTGAAAGACCAAGCAGTGCCAGTCTGAATTGGCTCTTGAGGACATCTGAGCTTTGACCCTTCTGTTATATTCAGCTGGGCTGCAGTTGTGGTCCTGCAGCCTTCAGCCCAAAGCTCCTCATGCCAGAAAGAAAGCTCCTTCCCTAGTGGGGATCAGGGCTGTTCCCCTGCTACCTGGGGTTTGATTGAACTTTGTGCCACTCTTGGAAGGTGATGATGCTCATCCTGCATCTGAGGAGGATTGATGGGATGTCAGGGAAATGAGGTCAAATGTCAGCAGGCTAATCATTTAAACATCTTTTCTAGTCAGCTTCCCACCAACTTTTTGTGCTTCCCAGCTGCCAATATCACTATTTCTTTCTCCTCCAGCTATGTTCCTTTTCCTTTTTCCCTCTGGTGTGTAATTCATACCCTGCCCTTGCCATACCAGCACTTTCTGGATGATAGCTGCCTGTCTGACATCCAGGAGTCCCAATTCTAGTGCACAGCTTTGGTTGTTACCCCAAAACAAGCAATGGGTGACACTGATCGCTTCAACTCAGGTGATGTGATTGAGTAACCACTAGTGGAAGGACAAAATAGCCAAGGGCTTGACTTCTGGTGAGTAACACCTGTGGCATGGCAAACACAGCTCTGGCAATCCTGGTCTCCTGCCTGAGCACATGAAGCAGAAGTGACTCCACTTCTCTGTCACATGAGGGTCAGCAGGGCACAGAGACAGGCTCTTGGGCTTTGCTGGGCAGGGAGGCCATGGCCAGGGCATGGGCTGGCTGCTGTCTGTCACCCATAGGGTGATACTGAGCAGTGCCTAGGTAGGGATGCGGAGCAGCTCTGGCAGCATGGTGCAGACACGCCAAGGCCAGCTCGTCATGGGGGGAGCTGCTGGGGCTGTGCCTCAGTGAGGAACTCTGCTGTCAGACCTGCCTGGCTGGGACTAGGGCAGAGCCTCCCAGTTACTCGCTTTGTTTTGCTCACTGTGCTGCTCCTAATTGCCGTGTCTCTACAGGCTGTGCCTTGAGAGCCTGGGTGGGGCAGTGGGAGTGCCACGTACTGGTGTCACTGGTGGTGCGGCTCTCCCAGCAGCCTGACCCTTGAATTCTCCTGAGAGCTGCTCCAAACCAAGCTGCTCCGTGAAATGAATGAAGTGACTCTGTGAGAATCTGCTTAAAAATAGCCACAGTCACCTAGCGAGAGCTGGGGCCTGGGGCTTGGAAGGTGCTGCAAGCCAAAGGCAGCTTTGTTCAGGGTTGTCCCAGAAGGGCTGTTTCCTGAGCATTAATGTTTTTGCTTTTGAAGAGTCTCTGAAGACACAAGCTGAATGCAGCTTAATGAGGGGGCGTGTCAATTTCCGTGTCCCCTGTGTTTGTCCATCCCGCACGGTGTGTCCTGGCTCTGACCGGGTCCCTTTGTGCCGCTGCAGGGCAGGGCGCAGCACTCGGGCACGAAGCCGTGCCGAGCTGTGCCGAGCAGCTCACAGTGCCCACCAGAAGCACTAAGGCAGGGCCAGGGCTTGTCCCCAGGGCTTGTCCCCCGTGCTGTGACAGCGAGCCATGCCAGCTGGGGCGCCGCAGTCCCTTGGGCTGCTGGGGTTGGTGGCGGTCGGGCCGGCTGGTGGCAGTCGGGTTGGTGGCAGTCGGGCTGGTTGGTGGCAGTCGGGCTGGCTGGTGGCAGCCGGGCTGGTTGGTGGGAGTTGGGCTGGTTGGTGGGAGTTGGGCTGGTTGGTGGCAGCCGGGCTGGTTGGTGGCAGTCAGGCTGGTTGGTGGGAGTTGGGCTGGTTGGTGGGAGTTGGGCTGGTTGGTGGCAGCCGGGCTGGTTGGTGGCAGTCAGGCTGGTTGGTGGCAGTCAGGCTGGTTGGTGGGAGTTGGGCTGGCTGGTGGCAGCCGGGCTGATTGGTGGCAGTCAGGCTGGTTGGTGGCAGTCGGGCCGGCTGGTGGCAGCCGGGCTGGTTGGTGGCAGTCGGGTCCTCAGAGCCCCTGTGGGCAGGAGTTTCGTGCATTGATTTCCTTTTATTCTGCAGCGGACACCACGTGGATTGCCCAGTGCCCCGGTTTTCTCTTTGGCCGCGCTGGCAAGAGCCAACCTTACTCCCAAACTGTCCTCACTGCTTTCCTTTATTCCCTCTGATATAAACCAGCTGCTGAGAGGCTGGTTTGCTCCATGCTGCAGTGCTTCACAATCAGCATTTGATTCAATCTGTTGATTTATTAAGTCTAATTTGGTTCCAATACTTTTGTCTGTGGCTTGGGTCTATTTATTCTTCTAGGCTCTTTTGGGTGACATTAATTTGTTGTGTCTCGCCCCCAATCTCCTATGCATTAGCTGATTCCCGTAGTTGGGTTTTCTGATAGAGTAGGTATCGCACTTGTACCTGGATTCAAGTATTTAATCTTATTATGACATATTCATTTTCACTCACCAAGTTTTCTACATTTCTTAAAAATTTTAAAATAAGAATCACTACTGATTTATCTCCCTTCCAGTGTTCTTGTGGGGTTTTTTTCTTCCTGTTTGGTTATTATTATTATTATTATTATTATTATTATTATTATTATTATTATTATTATTATTATTATTATTATTATTATTATTATTATTATTATTTAATCTGGCGAACCCACAGCTCTGTGCTACAGCACTGCTCAACAGCCAGTACAACTGGCTGTTAATCCAAGTTCCTTTTTTATTTCCTTCTGGTAGCTGAATAGCAGATGATTTATCTCATGTACCATTTTATTTTCTCTAGGGTCTGAGGATTATTTAAAATGCAAGAGAAAAAAAAGAACATATTCTGGTTTTAATTGAAAAGAATTTCCAATATCTAGAGCTCTAGTATTTACTAAAGTAGGTTAGAATAATACTTTATGATAAGTCAGATGCCACATTTCAGCTACAATGTACTGTGTAATTAAATAACATGTTGAATGTGAGTGAACACAAATTAGTAATGCAGTCTTAGTCTGAAATGTTCAACCAGCTGAAATGTTGAACTCCTTGTCTTTTGTCTCCTTGTTACAAGGAGAGATAAGAAACTACAGTGCATGATGTGCTGTCCCAGAGTAAATGGTGTGCTGTGACTTGGGCTGCGGTGTGACTTTTTAGCATCCCTTGATTTGTTTAAATTGATGATTGACTAAATCCTTTTATTTTGTGCAGACCTGGTTTGTGTGTGATTATAAAGGAGTCTGGCAGTGGTGCACCTTTGGGTGTAGCAGTGGGAAAGAGCTGGGCTTTGGACGTGGCCAGGAGGGATTTTCAGGATTGCTCTGTGCCAGGGGGATCTGCTGTGTCTTTTCTGCTGATAGTTGTCCTTTCCATCCCTGGAGAAGCCAGAATGAAAAAAAAAGCTAGAGGGAAATGGGAGACAAATGAAAAGTGACTTGGTGTCATTTTGTTCTGCGTGCAGATGTCAGCAGTGCTGGTTAGCCTGGGCTGCTCTGCAATTCTTTCCAGCATTTTCCTTGATTCTTAATACAGCAAGGGGAGAAGCAATAGGGTTCCTCCAGTGAGTGTTGGAAAATGGTTTTCCTACTTTGTCACGTTCAATTGCCATTTAAAGTTTCTGCAAATATCTTTTTTCCCCAAAGCTAAAAAATATCGTCTGTCAGTAGACGTTGTTGGTTTTTTTACTGTTATTTTATGTGCAGTACTACTATCATCATTCAGTGATGTTTGTTTTCTTTTTTTAGCAGTAAAGGAAAACATTAGTGGCAGACAGGGTTTGATGTCTGGTGCTGGACAGCAGATCTTCCACCCCCAGAGATGGGTTTTCTAGAGGGCCTTTCTGTGTGCAGCTCTGCCTCTGCTTGGCCCATTAATGGGGGTAACAGGATGTGCACTCTGCTAATGAGGAGTCATGCTATGCAAACAACAGCCTCTGAAGGGAACAAGGGATCAGGGCAGCGTGTGCTTGTGGTATCAGAACCTATCCACCTTCATCAAAATTCCCCACACATCACTTAGGAGAAATAAAGCAAATATATGATACAATAAAGACCCCTAAAAAGACATAGTGAAACCTATAAAAAAACAACAGCCAAAGGATTTTTTGGTCTGAAAGCTGTCCCTGCACAGTAATTTGCAAGATAGTTTCCAGTCCCATCTGCTGTGAGGCACTGCCCTGATTCAGTGCTGATTCAGTTCACCTTTCATAACACCGGGGCTCAGACCCACAGTTGCTTGGGTGCCTAACCAGTGACTCCTGGGTCTCCCCACATTTCTGTGCATGTGAGCACTTGTGTTTTGTCAAGAATCTCCACTGCAGAAAGCATAATTCTGTCTTTACCTGACATTCAAATTGTTTATCCTTTTGAAAAAAACATCTTACAAATAGGATTTCTAGGGGCGGTGCCATCAGAATATGAAAAAGCACTCCTAAGGCATTATTGCAGGGCTGGGAAGAAAATGTGGTGGTTTTAAAGCAATCTGTTGATAGGTATTCTTGGGTGTACTGATGGCATTCCACTCAGTCAGCCAGCTGGCCTCAAAACCTGAGCCAACAGTAGTATATGTGTTAGAAAACTTTGAGCAGGACTGTTGCATGGCAACTGCTTAGCTAACATTTGTATTAGTGGATTCCTTTGAGAATTTTCTACGTTTTTCAGTGCTTGATTGAAAAAAAAAAAAAGTAAGCTTACCAGCAGCTACTCAGTCACCTGCATTTTATGTAGAAATGAAAAAGAGAGGGGTAATTCCTTACCAATGGCAGTGAAATGCATATGGACTGGAAGACAGATTGTGTATGATGTTCTTCAGGTTAGGTGCCACTGGGAGCTGCCAGCAGAGGTTTAGCTGAAGGAGTGCTGGGCATGTACTTAAAGCTACATGGGGCACTTCTAATTGATGAGATCCACTTTTGCCAGCAGTATTTATAAAAGAAGAGTGAAAGGCAACAAAGATTTGTCCTAGCAGCCATACCAGCTTTTCTCTGCTGTAGAAGTATATCCAGCTTTTCTGTGCTGTAGAAGTATATCTTCCCTTAAATGTCTGCTAACATTTGCAAGACAAGCACACAAAAAGCAGAATTGTGGTCCCTGGCTGCCTGCCATTTGATAACAAATGCTGCATTCCTCTTCCAGCACTGCAGCAATTCAGGCCTGTTGGCAAGGGTGCTGCCAAGCCTCTGACCTGGCTGTGTGGCATCAGGCTTGCATTGCCATCATTTTCACTGATGGTCTATTCATTTGAAAGTGGTATGGAGGATAGCCTGCCTTCATCTTGGGGATTGCCAGTTGTGCAAGAGGTGTGTGTGGGTGTCATCTGGCATTGTAGCCTGCATCCTGGGGACAGACTTTAGAAGGATGGGAAGCTGAGAGGGGATTCTCCTATCTGGCCAAGTAGTGCCTAAAGCAACATGGAAGGGTTGCAAGAGGAGAGGGGTGCAAGAAACAGAAGTTTTTATGCTACTCAGCTGCAAAGCCCCAGCCTAGCTACGACCACAAGCTCCTTTACAGACTTCACCTTATGCCTTTGGGGGCTGCAGTACCTCCTGAGGATCAGATGGGCAGGCAGAGACATAGCAGTCCCTGAGAAGGTGCCAAAGGGAACATCCTTCCTCACGTGTATGGCCAGTTAGTGGGGGTCAGTTCTAAATCCTTAGGATGGCTGTACACTTGCAATGAATTGCAGCCATTAGGGCTTGAATCACTCCCTTCCTGTTCCCTGGCTCTGAATGAACTGAATCCCCTAAGTTCCTGAGCAGCCTCTCAGCAAGTGTGTGCTTATCACTAAGCCTGCACAGAAATGGACTTCACCAAACCCACATTAATGGGTCCCAGTGTGCAGCTGAATCAGGATTATAGACTTCCAGTGTTACTGTGATATGAACTGATTGTGATGAGCATTTATGATGTCAGTTAATGGACAAATTTTGTTAATTGCTCTTGGGAGTATTTTTGTTACATTCCCATCTGAATTTATCTTTCCACTGTAACTTACTAAGGAGTTTCAGTACTAGTTACACAGTATGCTGTAGGCTTTAATAACAGTTGCTTTGCCTGTACATGCTCATGTGTTAGCTGATTTTCAGAGGACATGATGATGTAAGCCTACACATCTGAGGTGAAGATAAAGCCCTTGATCTGGCTGTAGTTTTGGTTACCTAAACCACTTTAGGAACTTGCATTCAAAACATAGTAGATTTAAAATTGCAGTGAGTATGCACAAAAATATTTCAAAGCATTCCTGAAACCACTATTAATAAAATGGAAGTGAATCAAACTTGATAGCTAAAAAAGTGTGTGAAGTTTGAATGCAGGACAAGCATTTCAGCCAGACCTTTGAGATCAAGGCTAATGTATGTGATGCTGAACATCTCTATCTACAGAATGGGCTGATTTTCAAGGATGCAGAAGGCCTCACTGACCCGTCAGAGATGGCTGGAGTCAACAGGGAGAGGGGTTTTCCTGCCTGCATGGATGGCATTGCAGGCTCTCCCTTCCTCCCTTCCAGGAGCTGTGTAGTGGCAGCATGAGCATCCCTCTTCTGAGGTGGGGTGTCAGTAGCTGGAAGCTTCTCTGCCATATCTGGGGGTTCCGTTTTCAGAGGAGGTTTTTTCACTTGCTCTCACAGGGTGAGGGGTGTGAGCTGCAGAGGCTGAGCTGGCCGTGCTGTTTTGCAGGAGGATGATTCCCGTGACCGAGTTCCGGCAGTTCTCGGAGCAGCAGCCGGCGTTCCGCGTGCTGAAGCCCTGGTGGGATGTGTTCACCGACTACCTCTCGGTGGCCATGCTGATGATCGGCGTGTTCGGCTGCACCTTGCAGGTAAAGCACAGGCACAGACTCCTGAGTGCTCCTGGGGCTGCTGAAAGAATACCACTAATGAGGAAGGGCCTTGGAAGGATGCTGTCCCATCTTGTTTTATCTCTTGGGCTCACCATGAACAAAGCAAAAATGTGCTGGTCCCAGGATTAAAGCTGTTTAAGTAGCAACATCAAATAACACAGACCAGACTTTTAGCAGCAGTGAATCAGCAGGCGTGCATAGAGGCAATGGAACTATGCCAACTAAGATAAGAGCTGTTGGCTTGGCTGGTGTCTGCATCACTGTTTTCACCTCAGTTTGGCATAACAAAACAGATTATCAACTTCAGTTCTTTTCTGTTACCATTTTTGCTGTTTGAAAGTTTAAAAAATGGAATTTTGTAATTCCTGTTTTTCTTTATTTGGCAGATGTTAATATTATTTCTGTCATTATGCTTTTAAGAGGTTTGAAATTAATGTGTTGATTTTATTAACGACACCCACGGCTAATATTATGTCTCTTCCATTCCAAAATGTCTCTGAGGATGCTTACACATAAACAATTGACATTACTGTCAGTCACTGCTAGCTACATTTTGCTGAGGAGCCAAAAGCAGAAAAGAAATGAAAAATACTGTTTGGGATGACTACAAAAATATAAAGTTACAGTATGGGTTCAAACATGGATCTCACATTTCTTGGCACAACTTTGAAATTGAGCTAAAGGGACACATTGACAGAGCTTTTATTTCAGAGGAATTTGCTCACTTACATGGCCTAGGATTTAGATATACTGTGCTTCAAATTTCACATGAAATCCACTGTAGTTTTGCCTGTATTCTCCATTCTAAAGTATTTTCAGTTGATACAACATTCATGTTTAAAAATCTCTTTGTATAGCTAAATTTTGCATTAGTAGATGTTTGCTTAACCACACAAAGTAAATCATCTGTTATATCTGTTTTAAGTTTACCTGCTTGATTGGAGAAAGCACGCTGGAAAATAATGTTTGGAAAGAAATAATAGACTGAAATAATAGACAAATGTTTTTTTATTCCAACTTATTGTGAGATACATAAATCCAGGATGTAACTGCGGGTGTATATCACAGCAGCAGACACTTTACAGACGTAGATTAACTACAGAAGTTTTGATGTGTTTGAAGTTTTTGTTGTGGCACTGATACTGTTAAAAACCTGTGTGGTCTTATCTCAGCATCTCCCTAGACCAGGGTGGATCATCAAGGATCATCTGATTTTGGTAGCTCTCGTTGGATACCTTATATTTAGTGCTTTCAACAGCCATGATGTCAAAGAGTACATCTACACTGCACATATGTTCTTAGTTTGGGCTAATCACAGGTAGTCATTTAGGGCAAGTAAGAGAGCTCCTTGGTTTATCACATGGATTAGCATTTTAGTTCAGACTTGTAGAGAGTCTTGCATTAAACTCAGAACTGTTATCCCAAATTAAACCAAAGGTGATTGGTCCCTAGAGGCACTTTGACCTCAGTTTGTCAACATGGATGACCATCCCAGATTCAGAAGACTTCTTGTTTGGTTTTTTTTATAGACAGACTCAAGAACAGAGCTAGATCATTTCCCCCAGGTGTGTAGTCCATCCTACAGAAGCCCCCCATAGACAGGGACTTTGGACAAGGGCATGTAGTGATAGGACAGGGAGTAAGGGCTTTTAGCTGAAAGAGGGTAGGTTTAGATTAGCTATTAGGAAGAAGTTCTTCACTGTGAGAATGTTGAGGCAGTGAAACAGGTTAAAGTTCCCAGGGAAATTGTGGATGCCCTATCCCTGGAATAGTAGATTATCTTTAAGGTCCCTTCCAACCCAGATAATTTTATGATTCTATGAGGACTCTGTGTATGTGTGAGAAACTAAATAAAATTTATGTCCATGCACACACAAATGCCATCAAAGAACTGTCCTTATCTGTCTTTATTAAGACTGAAAGTTAATAATATCCCTGCATAGACAAGGTCACCTTAGCCCTTTGTCAGCAGTTTTTGTTGTGATAAGACATCACAGTGTGAGAGTATAGCCACATGAATGCAGTTGTGCTGCTGTCAAGCCTAAGCCATCTCTGAACATCATGTAGCCAGGATGAATACACCTGGCAGTAACAGTCTGTCTTTGGGGAGAGCAGAGCTGGAGATCCCTGGTCTTTTCTGGAAGCATTCCCCACATTTCTCCTTTTTCACAATCTCATGGATTGTGTCAATGCCCTCTTATGCAAATTATGGAAAGCTAGCTGTAGATGGAAAGGGGTGGCCTAGTTCTTGGCATACAGAACAAGAGTCTTGTTGAGAATAATAATAGTGCAGCCTGTGGGGACAAGTAGCAGGCTGTGTGGAGGAATGCCTGGCAGCTGGAGGTACTCCAAGGACAGCTACCCATTGGTGCTGCCACCATTGTTTGTACATCAGTTCAAAAGACATCTTTTTGTGTGTTCCAGGTCATGCAAGACAAGATAATATGCCTTCCAAAGCGCGTCCAGCCTTGCCAGAACCAATCTAATAGTTCAAATGTGCTTAGCACTATGCCAGATACTACCCCCCTTCCCCCACCGAAGCCATCCACCCCTCCAGCTACAGTTGAAATGAAAGGACTCAAGACTGATTTGGACCTTCAGCAATACAGCTTTATAAATCAGGTGTGCTATGAACGGGCTCTGCACTGGTATGCCAAGTACTTCCCTTACCTTGTCCTTATACACACACTGGTCTTCATGCTGTGTAGTAACTTTTGGTTCAAATTCCCTGGATCAAGCTCCAAAATTGAACACTTCATTTCAATACTTGGGAAATGTTTTGATTCTCCCTGGACAACGAGAGCTTTATCTGAAGTGTCAGGGGAAGACTCTGAAGAGAAGGATAACAGAAAGAACAACATTAACAAGTCTAATACTACTCAGCCAAGCACTGAAGGCACTTTGGTCAAGACACAGTCTTTAAAATCAATCCCTGAGAAGTTAGTTGTGGATAAGGGAACACCTGGGGCATTAGATAAAAAAGAAGGTGAACAGGCCAAAGCACTGTTTGAAAAGGTGAAGAAATTTCGACTGCATGTTGAGGAGGGTGATATACTCTATGTCATGTACGTTCGCCAGACTGTACTTAAGGTAATTAAATTCCTTATTATTATTGCTTACAACACAGCACTCGTCTCAGAAGTTAATTTTACGGTAGTCTGTAATGTTGATATTGAAGACATGACAGGATACAAGAACTTTTGCTGTAATCACACGATGGCACATCTGTTCTCTAAACTTTCTTACTGCTACCTGTGCTTTGTAAGCATCTATGGCCTGACCTGCCTTTATACACTGTACTGGCTGTTCTACCGTTCACTGAAGGAATATTCTTTTGAGTACGTCCGGCAGGAGACAGGAATCGATGACATCCCAGATGTCAAGAACGACTTTGCCTTTATGCTTCATATGATCGATCAGTACGATCCTCTCTACTCCAAGCGCTTTGCTGTCTTCCTGTCTGAAGTCAGTGAAAATAAGCTGAAACAGCTGAACCTAAACAATGAGTGGACTGCAGATAAACTGCGACAGAGGCTGCAGACAAACTCCCACAGCCATTTGGAGCTACAGCTTTTCATGCTTTCTGGACTACCCGACACAGTGTTTGAAATTACTGAGCTGCAGTCTTTAAAACTTGAAATAATTAATAATGTAATGATACCAGCAACCATTGCACAGTTGGACAATCTCCAGGAGCTCTCATTGCACCAGTGCTCTGTGAAGATCCACAGTGCCGCCTTAGCTTTTCTGAAGGAGAATCTCAAGATCTTGAGCGTCAAGTTTGATGACATCAGAGAACTTCCACATTGGATGTATGGCCTCAGAAATTTGGAAGAACTCTATTTAATTGGATCCCTAAGTCATGATATTTCTAAAAACATTACACTGGAGTCTTTTCGGGAACTTAAAAGCCTGAAAGTTCTACACATAAAAAGTAATTTGTCCAAAATCCCACAATCTGCAGTTGATGTTTCAAGTCACCTGCAGAAATTGTGTATCCATAATGATGGCACTAAGTTAGTGATGCTCAACAACCTGAAGAAAATGGTCAACCTGACACAGCTGGAATTGGTTCATTGTGATTTAGAGCGCATACCTCATGCAGTCTTCAGCCTTCTCAGTCTTCAGGAATTGGATCTAAAGGAAAACAACCTCAAATCCATTGAAGAAATAGTAAGTTTTCAACATCTGCGAAAGCTGACCATTCTAAAGCTGTGGTACAACAGTATAACCTACATCCCAGAGCATATAAAGAAACTCACCAGTCTAGAGCGGCTTTCCTTCAGCCATAACAAAATAGAGGTTCTTCCGTCCCACCTGTTCCTATGCAACAAAATCAGATACTTGGATTTGTCTTACAATGACATTCGCTTTATCCCACCTGAAATAGGAGTTCTTCAGAGTTTACAGTACTTTTCCATTACTTGCAACAAAGTGGAGAGTGTGCCAGATGAACTGTACTTTTGCAAAAAACTTAAGACTCTGAAAATTGGGAAAAATAACTTGTCAGTCCTTTCACCTAAAATTGGTAATTTGACATTGCTCTCCTACTTGGATATTAAAGGCAATCACTTTGAAATCCTCCCACCTGAGCTTGGTGAGTGTAGAGCTCTGAAGAGGACTGGTTTCACTGTAGAGGACAACTTGTTTGAAACTTTGCCTTCTGATGTCAGGGAGCAAATGAAAGCTGAATAACTTCTTGCTCAGTTTTACAGAAATAACACTTCTACCAAAAACGCTCTAGAGAATGCATACTCTGATTATGCATTTAATTTGTCATTATTTTTTTCTTTTTCAAATCCTTTCTGTACAAACAAATTTGGAGTAAGGAGTACATCTATTTTTAAATAAAATTTTCTCATATTTTTTCACTGTTTTAAGATATTTTTAGTTTGTTTTGCCCTGAGAACAAGGGCATCTGTAACTTAATTTTTACTGGTAAAAGTAAATGATTTTGTCTGTTTTTCTTTCCATTTCCTAATCCCACCAGGGAGACTGTGTTTAAGATGTATGCTTTGGGTTGCATAGTTTGTAAGAGATTATTATATTGTCTTCCTAGTTATTGTTAACCCCTTAGGACATGGTCTTCAACAGGTGGTGCTGCAGGTGTTGAATGCCTTTGTTTCCTCTTTTCTTCAGTGGCAGTAGAAGGTGTTCAACATCTAACAAGATCAAATCTAGGCTGACAATCCCTTTTTACTTACAACAGGGTTTTCTCAGATGGTCAAAGCAAGTGGAAAAGGTTCTTTATGTATTTTAACAGGTGAGAGGGAGCATGCAGAACTCCTTCAGGGCCTGTTGGCCATTCACACAGTGCACTGAGCAGGAGGCACTCACCGTGATTTCCTCTTTGGTGCAGGAAGAGTAAGGACACAGTTCACAGTGGAATCGGGACCAAAGTGACTCATGCAAAGGTTTTCCTAACAGTGCAAAGGGAGGTGGCTGCCCACTTCCTACTAACTTGAGTGGAAGGGGTGCAATGAACTCACCATATTTGAAATGTCAACTCAGCAAGATGAAATGCTGTCTTGAAAAACCCCATCCTCCCTTAAACACCAGTGCTGCAAGAGAGAAAGTGCCCTCTGCCCCCTCAGCCACTTCCCACCAAATTGCTTGGCACCTTCTAGGGATGGGATCCAGAAAAAGTGCAATCATACTTCGTTTGTAAAGCTTCTGACAGGGAAATAGCCTCTAATATGCTCTTTGATTTAGCCTGGGTAGCATAAAACCAAGCTCAGCACAGGAACATTTGCAGATTTGCAAAAATGAGATTAAATGAATACATTAATTTCTCACAAGTCTCAGCCTACCCAGCATACCCAAGGACAGTGATGCAGGCTATGTTTTCATCTCCCTGAGAGTAATTAAATAGGAAATCCTACAGTTGGAAGTTTGCTTTGTAAAATAATGTAATCTCCAATGATTGTGCATCAGGTTGGGAACTTTATCCTCTGAAGCCATGTTCAGCTGTTTATTTAATCCAGCCATTTAATTTCTTTTAGTCAGGTTTTAAAGAGATGTGCTGCTCACAAGCTAATTTAAGCTAATCAAAAGTAGTAAAATATTTTGCTGGGAGGAGATCTCTGCATCGTAACCAACAACACATATTTGAGTCAGATGTAGGCACTTGATAAATGTTTTGCAAGAATATCTAGGAATAAGTCCTTATTTTTCTAGGAGGCAATGCTGTTCATAAATTGCAGAGGTTAAATTGCTGTTTGTTCAAATTTATGTAAAATATTTGACAGTTGTCAGATTGGTTGCTCTTAAATGTTTTCTAACTGCCATTGTGTGTCTTGAGCTACAGTTAATCTGAGTTCTTGAGCTTGGTACAAAAGCATATAGTTGGTTTAAGAGTATGACTTACAAAGGTGGGGAGACAAACTACAATGAGAACTTCCTCATTAATCCGGGGTGTGCTGTGCAATTTGTTGTGTGAGCTTGCCACAGTACCAGGTCAGACTTATTTTTTGCGCTTGGCTGTGTTCTGGAGAAGATCCAGATTAATCAAAAATGGGTCAGGCATGAAGGAATCAAATCAAGCTTTTTTAAAGGGGTTTGATTTAGTTCTATTTAGGACCTGTAATTGATGTAGCTATTGTAAGAGCTACCCTTACTTGTGTGTGGAATGCACTTACTGGAACAGCTTGGCAGTATATATATTCTAAATGTATTTCACCATGATGTTATGTGAGGAAGAGAAACATTTCATTGGTCATATTAACCTAATTATGTAAACCAAAGTGCTGTTGTCCCTGATGAATGTAAACTGTTTGAAATGTCCAGGTAATTGGTGGAGCTGTATAGTTCTCTTAGTTAGATTTTAAATACGGGATTACATTTAAAGTTTTTTTTCAAAGTCTTTATATTCCTTGATGTAGCATTTTAAACCCCTAATTTATTTTGTGTGTAATATTGTTTCATGTGTAGTTTGTGGTCTTGTTTCTGAATGGAAGTTATGCACATCTCATAACTGAAGGTTGAAGACATGTTCTATGCCATTTTTGTAAATACAGCACTTAGGGGATGTGGAGTTTTGTTTGTAACTGATTATATTTATACCAGTGCAACCCCTCATGTGGACACAGTTACACAAGTATAAAGTGCCTTGTGCTGGCATATCTTTATTCACTGTGCAAGGAATAAACTATACCAGTCTAAGCACTTTGACACTAATAACTGTATCTTCTCCAAGGGTTTGGTCAGCTGAGACAACATCCTCAGTCTGACAGCTCACTGTCACCACAAAGGGGCAGCTTCCTCCTCCTCCCATGCTCCCTATTCCTGCCAACACGTTCCAGCTGCTTCTCATGTACCTTTACAGGTCTGGTGCTGGTCTGATCCCTCCACAGGATAAATGAGCTTTTTAAGCCAGCAGAAAACTGTTACAGTCTAAAAAAGGGACTAATTTTCTGCTGGATCAGCTGTGTAAAGGATTGGATGGACACTCGGATGGGAGAAACAAGGGGACAGGACTCTCAGCTGGGGTCTGTACAAGAAGAAGTCAGGGCAAGTCCCTTTGGAGATGCTAGGTCAGTTCATCATGTTGCCAAGCCATGTGCTTGAAGAACTGTGCTGTTTTATGTATAGCAGGGTGAGGCAGCTTGGCTTTTGTGAGTAGACAACTCTCAGGCTCACAGTGGATGATAAAATATCCCACTACTGTTAATTTCACAATGAAACAAACTCAGGTAGCTGCACTGTTGACTTTTCTAAACCTCTTACTGTCTCTTCTGGGGTGTATTTTCCAAACCCATATTACAGTGACTTAGGAATGAGTCAGCTGAGGGAAGATTGTTTCCTAATTGTCTATAACATCCAGGAAAATATGTAAAAGTGCCATATTTACTCAGTGAATCATGTACTGCTCATATGTATATTCACATGCAATTCATACTATACTTTCTGTGACCAATAGTATTTGACTTAGAGTGGATGGACATTTTGTGGACAATACTTTAGCATGGTTTATATATATACAAAGAGTTTCTATCACTACTTATATTAATCAGGTGCCTAACAAGTACGACAGTTCCAGAATTTAAGCAAGGCATTTTTCCATTATTGTTCAAAATTAATAAAAATCTTCCTTGGTAACAGAATTAGAGATGACAAAGATTGCATCAAAAGTAAGAAGACAACCTTCATAACACATTGAGCCTGACAAGCAAATCTACTTTGTGATCAAAATCTGGAGATGTTCATTTCCCCCTTTGTCAAAATTAGAATGGATATTTGTGCTGACCTCGTGCATCCAGCCAGCCCAACAACTTTTGCAAATTCTGATTGGAAAACGCCTGCTCCATGTGTTATATCACTTTTCTGGCACGTCAGTAATTCATGTGCTTAAGTGGTGACGAGTCCTGCAGGAATGCCAAGAAAAAACTTTGAAATTTGACCAAATGGACAAACTTAATTCTGTAGCAAGAATCTTAATATCATAATAGACCTGCATAGTGTTACATTGCAACATAGTACACCCAGAAAAAACAGAAATAAAATGCTCTTTTGTAATAATGACCATTGTCAGACTGCAATGTGATTATTTGTTTGGGAAGCACTTTGTTTCTGGGTTACCTACAGATCAAACCATCTTTTGGGTTTGGTCCCTTGGAAGGGAAATGAAGAAAATATGCCTAAAAAAACATCGTCATACTTGACAGGATTTACAGCTGCATGGTCTCCATTCCTGTGCACCTCCTTCCACTGTCTGACTCCAGCCAGCAAAATGGCCAGGAAAAAAGCCATTCCTGCTGGAGCAACTCCCCCATTCTGGTTTCTCTGCTCTGCCAAGGTTTGGGGGGTATTTTGGGAGCCTTGCCAGCCCACAGCCAGGGGTGCGAGGGTTCCTTCCTCCCCCCTGTCATGTGCCTGTGCTGCCAGGGAGATGGTGCCGTCAGTCCTTGCATCTGACACACTCCCCTATAAATCTGAAGAGATTTGGACATTGCTCCAAAGGCAGTTGGGCTGCCTGCATTTGGTATAGGACGTTTTCCTCATTTCTGTTTTTTTAAGTTATAAGGAATAATGTGTTTCAGTTTTGGTGTTTCATACCAAGACAGCACTGTCCTGCCAAGATGAAGCAGGAATTACTTCTCTCTGGTGCTTGCAGTCGCAGTGCAGGGAGGAGAGTGGTAAACACAGCAGCCTGAGTTGGCTTTGCCCTTGGGTAAGCCCTGGCAGGGAGCTGGCATGGGACATGCTGCCCCTGGGGCATGGTGGGCCTCACAGAGGAGTCCAAGGAGACTTCCTGACAGTGCTTTTACCTCCATGCTGTTCCTTTTGAAAATGTGGAGGGCTGGAAAAGCTGGCCCACTCCTCAGAGCATTGCTCCTTCCCACCAACCCAGAGATACCACCTCAGGGCCACATCCAGCAGGATGGGAACCATGGCACAGGTGGAACTGCCAAGAGGATCCTGTGGCAATGTCAGCTGCTGGTGAAGATGTCACCCTGTTTATGGAGTGTGCTGATAGTAGGAGATGTTCATGGCCTGAGATAGCTGAGCCCTGAAAACCTCTTCTTGCAGTTCCCTGAATATGTGTCCTTGGGAGTGGGCTTTAGCTGGAGCAGGTACTGTGCCCAGGGCACTGCCAGGGCACAACCCTACCAGCAGCTATGTCCTCTCCTTGCCAGCAAGCAGCAGTGCTAGGCCAGTGTGTCTTTCACTTCATGCCAAATAGCTACTGGAAATTCCCTGTAGCCATGAGTCTGTTTGTACATCTTCATATATTACATTTGAGAAATGCACTATGTGCTTTGGTAAAAAATTGCATGTCTGTCCTTTTTTTTCTCCTTTGGGTGGTACATGAAGCCCTGAAGATTCAGATGAAAAACAGTTTCTGGTCTTATTTTTCCTCTGTGATTGCCTCAGAAATACCCCTCCTACCAAGGTGCAGGTCTCCCCCACTGCTGCCTCCATCCCCATGAGGAGCAGGTGCCTGGGAGCAGTGGCACACAGGCAGAGGCTGGGAACGCTGCAGGAGCATGGATACAGGAGGGGGTCTGACAAGAGGGTGAGGATGGGCCCCTCAGTGTCTTCCCAGCTAGGGCAGTGGTAGGGCAGGGCCCTGGGTGTCCCACCAGCAGGGCAGCTCAGCACAGCAGCTCTCTGCAGGTCCACCTCCACCCATGGATGCCTGGCACACCAGGCTCAGCTCCTGATTTCCCATCACACGGGCTGCCCATCATCATGCCCTTCTCTGTTACACTGGATGCAGAGCACCTGAGGGACTAATCTGGGCTGGACCTGCCCTGTTCCCACTGGGATTGAGAACTTTGGTGTGTCATGGGGGAGCATGAGATTGGCAGACATGCAGTGAATGGCAATGGCCCCAGAGCTTCCACATAAGGAAGCCCAAACCAGCATGAGGACCTCTGGTCCTCTGGCCCCAGGCACACATTTAAAGGAGCTTGTGCTGGCAGGGAAGTTGTTTTTAAAAATGCAATACTGTTGAAGAGTGAAATAATAATGAGCAGTGGGGTTTGATGGCTTTTGGTGAGGGCCAGGTTCCCAGGTACCACCATGGGGAGCACTGGCAAGGTGTGTGATCCCAGGGGTGTTGAGTAAAACACCTGCATTACAGGCACTCTTGAACCATTCTACTGACAAGAATGATTTTATCAGTCCATCCTCTCCCCTTCTGCCAAGCTCATGAAGATGCACCTAAAGCAGTGGGTATGGGGACCACATCCTGTGACAGGTGGCAGTGGCATGGACACTGAGAATGGTCATGGCAAGACTGGGTTTCCTTCCAAACCTCTCCCAAAGGGCCAAATGAGACATGAGTGACCATGTCTCTTTACAGTGCTGCAATTACACAAAAGGCAGACCTGAGCTACTTCAGACAACTGTAAGGTCCCTCAGGAACCTGACAGAGGTGGCAAGGGAATTCAGGACTTCCAGATGCACCAAGAGCCACAGAGCACCCAGAGATTTCAGCAAGCAGTCCCTTTGTAGTGCACGTGTTGCTGCTGGCCTGGTATGATATGCTGGAGCACAGGCTAACTTGATTTGTTGTGCTTTTACATTGCTGGAGTAAGAGAGCTACTAAACTGTCTGTTAGAGGAATTTTGTCACATGAATTTTATGAACTGTGGTAAATAAGTGTTGATGTTTTTCGGAATTAAAATTGAATTTAACTGTAACCCTTGTCTCTTGCCAGCTGGGGTCATGTGGCACTGTTGGACTGGTTTGTGAAGACGGCCTGCAGTTCTATTGATTTAGTGAAATATTTTGGCAAAGCTCTGGCATCCTGTTTCCTTGCTGTGAGCAGAGAGAAGAAAGTAGTTAAAGTAGCACAGAACTCCAGTACAGTCACAAGGTTATCCTTAGGATCAAGTTTTTGGCTATATCTAGGAGATAGATGAGTTCAGAACAAGTTGCAAACAAAACCACAGAGCAAAATAATACCCTAAGCGAAGAGTAGCTTTGGGAAACTGAAGTGGAGGAGCAAGTGCAGGATTGGTGCTTGGGAGACTTGTGACCTCATTCACCCATTTGTCCCTCTCCCAGGGCACATGATCCTCTGCAATGCAGAGGTGGAGAATGAGAGGGGCATCCTTACTGTGGCTGGATGCAAGACAGCTGGAAGCAGCAGAGCACTTCTCACCTGTGTTTTGAAGGTGATGCTACCCATGAGGCAGTTGATTTACCCACATGACTGCAGCATCTCTGTGCTGGATGCACTGAGAAGAACTGACAGCCTCAAAGGGACAGAATGTATTTCCTTTAAATACAAGAAACCTATTGCTACATCCTCACTGCAAGAGCTCAGTGTGCCACCTGTGTCATTCTGGAAACACTGACCCTTCTCACCATCACCAGCAGCACATCAGAGCCCACACTGTACTCTGCATGGGGCAGGACATGGTAAATGAATCCCAGCACAGATGTGCTCCTAGATGGTGGCTACAGTGCTCCTTGGAAACACAGCCTAACCTTTGGGGGGTTCTACCCCTGTGCCTTCAATGAGCTGAAAATTTCTACAAAGCCATGGGCCTGGACATATTTTTTTCAAACCAAAGAGCTTATCAGGGGCACGAATCAGTAGAATAGACAAGAAAATAAACTTTCTGAGCTGATGGAAATGGCTTTGCAAAGCCTGGCACTGGAACAGATGAGGAGCAACCACATGGCCCTGCCAGTTGAGGGCTGGATTGGCCAAGCAGGTAGGGCTGGTTGCTCCTGCCCCAGGAGCTTGGCGTGGCCACCCCGATGTGCTGCTGGAGGAGCTGCCAAGCACATGCTTTGCCTTTGCTGGCAGGTGTTTCTGCAGAGGTTGTGAAAATGGAGAGGCACTGCTTCCAAACTGCTGAGAGCATCCATTAGCAGAAACCAGCTGCACAAGGGGCTCATCCCTGCCAGCACCAGCATCCAGGCACCTTGAGCATCAATGATCCAGCAGTGCCACAGTACCTGTGCTGTTCACAGCTCCTCCAGAGCTCTGGGACTCTCTCCTTAGCAGCATAACCCACACTCTCCTGTGAGCACCCAAATACTTGTAGTTGTTTTCTTCAGAGAAATGAGCCTGGGACTTGGTGAGTCCAACTTGTGCATCAACAGAAGCTTTGCCGTGAATCTTGCAAAGCAAAAGATTTTTTGGTTGGAAACATGTGAAAAGGACCTGAAAAAAAAATTTAATGTTTATCAAGAGTCTGAAGGGGGCAAATAAAACCTTGCATGCCTGAAAAAAGTGAGGTGGTAAAGCAGGGGGCTGCTGCATCTTGTGGGGTAGGGAGGGGTGCTGGGGTTCTGCTGGCCCTTATGCTCCAAGGCCTCAAGGGTTAAGGTGCTTTTTCAAAAACAGGGCTGCAGCAGCAGGCAAACTCTTTGTAAGAGAATGTTCTGTCCATGATAGAGTAAAGGCTTTTACAGTCATTGAAGAGAGGGCTGCAGCTTGCAGAGAGAGGGACCAGTGAAAAGGTGTTTTGTTGAGACTTGGATTTTTCCTGGGCTTGTGTTGATGCCAGAAGGGCTGGGGCTCTCCCTTGGCAGGAATGGGGAAATGGAGGAAACAGATGTGTTGCCATGGCAATGCAGGGAGCAGCTGCCATGGGCACAAGCCTCCTTTTCTGCCATGTTCCAGCCCACGCTGAGAACCCACATCAGGGACAGTCAGCCCTGCAGGCCCACAGCCACCCTCTGACCCCACTGACCCCGGGCAGCAGGGTGGGACGGGGTGACTGCAGCACCCACACCACCAGCCAGGCTCCCCTGCTGCCCACAGCACTGGAGTTGCCAGTAGGACACTTAGGGCTTTCATTTAAAATAAAAAAACCTTGGTTTACTTAAATGTCTTTTTTTTTTCCCTCAGCTTCATCACTCCAGTTCCCCTTAGGTAGGCTTCAAGAGTCCTCATTCATAAGGGGGCAAGAGGTAAGTCAGACACTTTGGGGGAAGTTACACCTCAATATGAAAAATGTGTCTGCTCAAAACTTGCAGGTTCCAGGCCTTATTGTTTCTGTGTCCTACTGTAGGGGGATAGAATATAGGAAAATAAAGATAGTGTAGAAAGTAATCTTACCCCTAAGGAGTTGCAGCTGGGACAATTATCAAAGATTAGGAACAGGCCTGACTTTAACAGGCCACAGCTGTAACTTATGAGAAGAAGAGTGCTATAACAGAGTGGGGTGGCTGGGACTGGAATCAGTTGGCTGCTTTGTGAGGAAGAAAGAGTCAGTGCTCTGAGGAGCTGCCCATGAGAAACACCAAGAAGGTATGAAACTTTTGAGATAACAAGACCACAGTATGGAACCCCTGTGATAAGATGAGAACATCCTAGGTTCTGCCTTTTTTTTTTTTTTTTTTTTTTTTTTTCCACCCCAGGAACAATATTTAGTGGGTCAGTAGATGACTGAAATGGTGAGTTTCCCAAAACTGGTCTTCCCCTTGGACCCCAAGGCTGGAGCACAGGGCACCAAGTGTCCCTATGCATCCTCTCACCAGAGAGGGCAACAAGCTCTAAAGCAGCAGGAATGAGGAAGTGTGGCAGAGGTGACATCCATGTGACATGTGGTGAGGCCAGTTCAGGTGCTCCTGTGTCACTGATAGCTCTCCTCTTCATGCTGCAGATGTGCTCAGCCCTGGCAGGAAGAGGTCCTGTATTTGGCCCAGGATATTTTAAGCAGGGATTAGAGGAAAAGGAATAATCACTGGCTGAACTAATCAGTAGGCTCCAGGGGTAGCATGTTCTGAGGTACAATTAGGTCTCTCTGCCTCAGATCCCTCATGTGCCACAGGCTGTTTCCTCCTCCTTCAGCTCCTTTCTGCATCCTTTGGCTGGAGTTGGAAGGTGAACAGCACCAACTGTGTGATGCTCAATCCCAAGCAGCTAAAAGGAGATGGGAAGTTCCCTACCCAAATGACTTAGAGCAGATACCACCATCCCTGGGTGTTCAAGGGGGCTTGGTCCCAGTATCTGAGTATAACCCTCTGTATAGCACAGGCCAGCTGAAAAATTTTTGCCAGGATTTTGATATGTGCTGAGACACTATCCAAACAAAAGTGAGCAATGTCTCCCCAAGTCAGTCATTTATAAAGTCTGTGTGGATGTTTTCCCTTGACAGCAATACATTTGAGCCTTAGCCTTATCTAAATCTCGTTTAACCAGCTATCCAAGCAAGGTTTAAAAAGTAGCTGGAAACTGCATCTAAATCCATCCATTTGAGCTTCATCCAGTACTTGTTTAGAAGTTATGCCTGAGAGATCTGCCTAATGTATGAGGGTGTTTTCCTTACACATTGCCTGCCTGGACATTTTTCCATTGGAGATCACTCAGCTGCTGGGGATCTGTGATAATGATGATTTAGAAACAAGGCCAGCAAGGAATTCAGACAGAGTACAAACAAATGGCCCAAAAGCTGCTGCCATGCCAAACGTAGTTCCATTTTTCACACCCATTTTCTCTACAGCATAGAAGGCCCATAACACTCCATAAGTACACATTTACAGTCACTTCAGGCCTCCAAGGGCATCCCCTATGAAAACAGCTCTCATTGCAAAGAAATGTTTCCAGTTTAGGAGCCTTTACAGTGAATTCCATTCATGCCATGTTTCTATGAGTCCTGCAGTCCTCTCAGTAGGTTTTGATCCCAACTTTACATGTGCCTTGGATGCTCCAGTTGCCTTCCATCATAGCAAAACTGGTTCCCTGTTTTTTTTTAGTTGCATGGTGTCCCCAAGCACTTTGTTTTCAGGCTTTTAATGTATTATTTGCCATGGATGCACAGATAATGCAATGGATGCCCGATTTATTGCGTCTTACAGAGACACTGTGGATTTTTCCCACTGCAATCTTCGTGAAGAAGTTTATTTATTCTGCGAAACTTCAAAACATTCAAATTTAAACATTTTGCTTTCCCTTTTATGGCTGTGAAAAAGAGAGGTGAGACCTCAGAATGTGAGCCTTTTCCACAGTGTCACTGACAGGCAGCAGATACCAGAGGCCAGGGGAAACTGAGAATACACCAAACAAGATTTTATAAGGGTGCAGGGCAGGGTCTGCGGTGAGGAGCTCACTGAGCAGTGCTGCTGGGGCAGGTAGCAGGAGCTGAGAGGCCTCAGCCCTCCCATAGTGCTGGCTTGTGCAGCAGGGGCTGGGCTGTGTTCCCTCTCTGGATTATGCCCCTTTTTGTGGTGAAAAAAGTAAAATTCACTGGAGATGCTGCTGGGGACAGGCTTGGGGAAGTTTCTCTCTTTTCTTTGCTAATTAACTTGCTAAGCACACACTGAGCATGATGCCAGCTATTGCCCCAGGACAGGGGCTGTGTCTGCTCCCAAGTGGGGGCACCCATGGTGACTCTCTGGCATCTCCATCCCCACCTCTGGCATGGGGGGAGCATTTAAAGGGGTTTGTGAAGCTGACAAGAGGTGATGTAAAATACTCCGAGATCCTCAGGTGAAATCCACTGATGAAATAACCTGTTATCACTGTGCATCTCATCAGATGTCCCTGAAAATCATCCTGGCAGTTTCATGTGAGTAATGCAGGGGTGTATGCAGCCAGCAGTGTTGGTAAAGGGGTTTTCCACTTTCCAGGTGAAACAGATGCTGATTTGATCCTGGTGACAGTTACACATACAGCAGACAGTAATTATGCTGTGTTCCTCCCGGGGGTTTATAGCTGGATGAAGTCCTGGTCACTAAAGAAAGTAAAGCCAGGAGGTGACACTGCACTGCAGGAGACCTTGGCAGTGTAGGTGCACCCTTTGTCAGCAATACATGAGCTTGGTTGGCTTGCCTTTGCACTTGCTTCCTCTCCATCAGCCTCTGCTGCTGAAATCCTGTGTCCAGACATGGAGTGAGGGGCTGTGGCTGGATCCCATGGGGTAGGAGGGCAGCAGCTGCTGGGGTCAGGGAAGGCAGGGCACAGCACTGAATGGGTTCCAAGACAACAGGGTTATGTGGTTTTCTGGGGGCATGGAGCCCAGGTTCTGCCCCTTAGGGTGTCCCTGCCTGGCTGTGGGTATCACAGGTATGCCCAGCCCTGGCGTGGGCACCAGAAAAGGCTACAGGCACCCAGCTGCAAATGGCAGGGCTGAAGGCCTGGATAGAAGAGGAAGTTTTCCAGCTGTCTTGGTTTCTGTTCTTTCTTCAGGATTAAAATCTGATGGGTATCTAGGAGAAGGTTTTATCCTTGATATTGGTCCTCTTAAAGCCTTCTCTTTTCCCTGCCTTTGCCCTAAAAGATTTTTTGTTCCCTTGCCTGTTTCCCAAAGCTTTTCCCTTTCTTTGTTTCCCTATCACTGAGGGGGAAAAAAGTTCCTAAATGCAAACCAACAACAACAAATTAAATAAATAACTCAGACTTACAGGAAAAGCTTGTCTATTTTTGAACTTCCTCTGCCTAACTTTTTTTCTGACTCCTTCAATGCCCGGTGTCTCCTGCCACCCACCTCTGGGCTTGGGCACATCCACAGGCAAAGCTGGAGTGGTGCAGAGTGGGAGCCTGCAGGGACCCTCCTGGGGCACCCTAACCTTGCTGCCTCATGGAGTGGTCAAAGTTCTTCCCTGAGGGAGTGGGGAAAGGGGGGGTTAATGCTGGTTTTGAAAAGCAAAGGAATTACTTTGGCTAGCCAGGAAATGTTCATACATGCAGGGTACACAAGCAGTTGCTCAAATTCTCACCAAATCAGATTATCCAAAAAACTGTGCCATAAAAGCAGCCTGATATCACATCACCTTAATGAGAGTGCTGTATTCCCAGGCTGATAACATAAAAATGAGCAACTAACATGTAAAATAAGGAAATACTGTATTTCTCTAAGTGCTTACCTACATGGCTCTTTTTCCTGATTTGGATCCTATTTTCTGCAAAACCAGTTTTTTAGGCAGGATTATCATGGCTCATTCAGTGAATGCCTCACTCCAGTGTGCTTTCTGCAGCTTTTTTGCACTTGGATCCTCTGTTAATAAACAGCCTCTACTGTTTACCTCCCTGGGGGACTGTGAGAGAGCCTGCAGTCAAAGGGGATTGAAAACATCATCTTTCCTCTGCTACTGAGCTGAAAAGAAAAGCCTTCTGCAATGCCTATGGGACACAGTGTTTATAGGAATCTCAGCTCAGATGAGGCCAGGAATAGCACAGGGATGAAATTATACATAGGGGGCCCAGGGACACAGGTGGCTGCTGGAGAAGGGGTTAGCCAGAGGGATGGCTTCTCCTCCAAAGTATCATGCAACTCCTCCTTTGTGCACAGAGGGAGAAATCTCTCTCAGCTGCCACAAGTGACTCGTAGAAGGAAGAAGGTGGATCTAAAAACCAAACTACAAATCAGGACTAAAGATCTGTACCTTCCTCTGTTACTATGCAGAAGAACATCAGAATTGAAAGGCAGATTGCTTTTTGTGAAACAAATTGCAAACAACTGGAGGGCTTTGAGTGCTTGATCTATTTATAATAAAACCAGTGGAAAACTTAATTTGCTTATTTTCCTAACACTTAATAAAATAGCTGGCAAACAGTAGTGATAAACCACTTATGTTAAAAAATGTGTGGTTTCACTTCTTCAAGAAGCCTTTGCCTGTAGACTCTGCTCACCATCAAGGGAGACTGGAAATTTGGAGAATTGAAATATAAACACATAAGCTAAAACTCTGTGAACAAATATTTCATTACTCATTTCTTGGCATTAAAAGCCAATACCTCCAGTTCTTCCAAGATAACTTCATATCACTTTAACAAACATTCAAAGAAATAAAAAAGGGAGATGTCTTTAAAAGTGTAAATCCTCTTTCACTGCAGTCAGCTAAGCTGCTGCCAATGGAGCCATTCACTGTGGGAATTTCTATGAGGAAGCCCTGAAACAAGCTGAAACTACTTGGTGAAGGTGACATTTTTGATGAATATCTACACTCACAGAAGCCTACAAACCATTTCACAGTGTTTTGAACAAGGCTGGGAAGAAGAGGATGCAGAGAATGTGTGGGTGGTATGCTCCTCTTTACAGCTATTTTCCAAGTCCTTCCCTAATAAGATTTTTTAGAAGTGCAGTTGAGGCTCTCTGAGAGGTCCAGGAAGGCTGGTGGCCAGGCAGTGCAGCCAGGGGTTTGCTTTGGAGGCAGCAGGTGGGCAGTGGGATGGATGCATTCCTTGCCTGGCTTTGGCAGCCCTGGGATCCTCTCCAGGCAGCACAGGGGCAACACTAAGGCAGTGAAAAGGTGCATGTAACTGAGACTGAGAAGTCTCAAGGATGGACAGGTGAGCCTGCTGGGGAGGTGAAGGGAGGCTGACTGTGTGTCTGGGTTTTTGATTATTGTTTCTGTTGTTCATGTGCTGTGTTCCCTTAGGATGGTCTTTTGGCTGAACTCTTTCAACCATTGGTTCCCACAGTATTCAACATTTTTCTAATGTAAATTAGCTCCTTCTTAAAGTCTCCCTTGAACTGCACAATACTTGGGAAGTTCAGAGAAACAGTGATGCTCCGAGGGCAGGGAATTTTCAAAACCCCTATATAAGTAGCTGATTATAAAATCCTTGCAAGTTATTTGTCTATATCCTCATTTTTCTCATTCACCTGACATTTGCCCACACTCTCTATTGGTGCAGCAGCGGCTGAAAGAGGCATCTGGTCTGTGTCAGCCTTTATCTGCCTTTTTTCTTCCTACTGTGCCTCATTATGTATGCTCAATAATTCAATTCAGATTTGAAAGGAAATACATAAGAAATTAACTGGCAAGACAGCAGCAGCTGTAGGAACTCCATGGGAGAAGAAATCTATGAACTAATGGACTTAGTGGCAATGTAATACCTAGACATGACTGCAAATTGCTTCAGCACATGTGAGTCTGAAAACAAAGAGAGGATCCAAGAAAATGGAAAGGAGTCAGAGGAAAAATATCTGTGAAGTGGCATTTTTCTTGCTCCTCTCAAGGCTGTAGATGTACTCAGAACACAGTAAGGCACTTTGCAGAGCAGGCGCAGGCAGGACAATACAGTGGGCAAAATCCTCAGTAGTGCAGTGGCAAAGTACATCACACTTGCTCACAGTGCCATGGGAGCTGCCACCAGGACTCAGGACATGGTGGCAGCAATGTCCCAAATCCCTGGGAGCACCTGAGGCTGCATTCTGGGTGCTTGCATTCCCCACCTGTCTGTCCTATGGAGCAGGAATATGGCTGTGAGGAGTTTGCCATGGCTGTCCTTCACTTGGCACCTGTGAGATGGTTGGGTCTGAGTAATTACACACTTTGAGCAGCCTTACTACAGATATAGAGACAGCTCCAGAAAAGCACTCTGCTAATTACAGATTTCAGTGGCTGATGGCAGGATTAAAACTGAGACACTTCCCTTAGAAGGCCTTAGAAGGCCTGTGATGCCCCCCAGCTTCTAAGAGTCCACCCCAGCCCTGGGGCACTGTGGGACTGGGGACATTGCACATTGCACATGTTATATTAGCCTTTCTTTCTTTCTTTTTTTTCTTTTTTTTTTTTTTTTTTTTTTTTTTTTTTTTGCGGGGGCAAGGGTTTATTTTGGTTTTGAGTCAAGTGACATAAATATTCCCTAGCACTGGGGAGCCACATTTATTTTTATAAGACTGAACTTGTCTCACCTCAGTGTTCAGGGCAGTTTCCTAAGAGAACTGTGCTCACACAGACTTCCTGCCCCTTGCTGGTAGCTGCTTCCATCAGCTGCGTCTCCCAGTCTGCCCTCAGGCCAGGAGATGGACTGGGAAAATGCCACAGAGGGATGCTGGGCACAGCACAAGTGACAACAGCCAGCACACAGAAAGCCAGTTTAAGGTTACAGGTTCTGTGCTGCAGCTCTGCCCATAATGGGGGGAATGTTTCAGCTGTGAGAAATGCTGCTCTCTTCAACCAGAGTTTGCATTTGGACAAAGTGGAAAAATAGGTACCCACAGGCTATTGGGATGTGGTTCTAGTACCCAGAACCACCATACAAAATGCTGTAAGCATGAGGTAAAGAGACTCCTTAAAGAACATGGCTGAAATTAGTCCTAGATCAGCAATTCTTACAGTAGCCCTGTGATGTAAGGCCACTATGAATTGTTCTTTTTATCTTGCTAATCATAATAGCAACAGCAAAATTTTTCTTGGTGTGTTGTATTTGTTTTGCTTTCTTAGGAAATAATAAAAAAAAAAAAAGATGGAGGCACTGTGGAAATAAGCATGTGTCCTTGTCCACTAAATGAAATCTCTTCTGGCTTTTTTTCTAGTCCCTTTTCCTGGGGCACTTGCCCAGCTCAGCTGGTCAAGTCCAGCATGATGAACTCCAATTCTATGTGACAGACTTGCCAGGAGGTGAGGCACTGGGGGCTAGGCATGGGGAAACTTCTTTCCTGAGCAAGTCTTCCTGACTGAGGTACTGAAACAGGAGTCCTGGCATGGAAGCCACGGTGGCATGAGGATTACAGCTCGTGGCAACCAGCTGGTCCCCAGAGCTGGCGTGTAGAGCCACCATCCCCATAGCCCACAGGGTGTTTCCATGGTGTCAGCATGGTCCAGGACAGCCCTGCCATTCCCTCCTCTCCCTGCAGGTTTGGGACAAGTGTCTGGGGGCAATGGTAAGTACAGAGGCAACAGGGGCTCAGCCAGAGGCTGTTTAATTGACCCAAGTGTCCCTGTCTCACACTGGGAACTAGAATACAGGAAGGTACAGTGGTTTTTAGATCTCTACTACCATCCTCTCCTTTCCATTCACCCCTTGTACTGGGTTTGCTGATGGTACAGCAAAGGGGTTGCTGGCATTGCCTGCATTGTGCAGTTATCTACAGCTGTAAAATTAGGTCAAATGCTTTGAATGTGATTACAGAACAGATGTCAGGCCCATCTTACAGTGACTTTGGACTATTCAGAGAGAGGGATGTTTTGATTCCAGTCATCAATACAGGGATGCAGATAGCACAGCAGTAGCAGAACAGATGTCCATGAGTCTTTCAGCAATAGGAAAAGGAATTTAAAACAGACTCATTGGAATGTAACGAAAAACAGGTGAGTAGGAAAAAAGAGAAAACAATTGCAAATAATTTCAGGTTTCCAGTTCTTTAAAAATTATAATGGTTCAGGTATGTGATGAGCAGCTGCTTTCTCTAAAAAGCAGGCAAAATATTAAATCAAAGAAAAAGGAGAATGTATGTACATATGTACGCACTTTGAAAGATTCCTGTTGAATTATGAATACCTTCAAATCATAAAATATAGAGCCTGTCAGTGGTTTCCATAGAAGTTTGAACATGCAGTTTCACTTGTTCACAGTGCAGTCTCTGTGTGCTATCACATTAAAACCAGAGAGAAGCAAGAAAGACACAGAATCATCTTGTAGGTAAAATAAAAAAACCCCAAAAAAACCAAAACAAACAAACAAAAAATAAAACCTACAAACCTGATTGACAGACTGAGTAATTTTTAATGGGAAATTAAGAGAGGAGAGATATGAGGAACAGACTTCTCTAGGAATTGGCTTTTATCACACAAAAGTCAATAGATTAACTGCAAGAGGTGAAGTGCTTCATTCCCTTGGAAAAGTGGGGAGGTTAAAAATGCGAAGGTTCACCTGTAGCAGCCAGCAGCTGCACCAGTGCAGCAGAGATGCTGCAATGGGACACGGCTCTTGCAGTGTCAGAGATGCTGCAATGGGACACTGCTTTTGTGCTGACAGAGGCAGGAGCTTGCACAGCTCTCCATGGGCACCACCAGTGTGAGGACTACTGGGAATACCCAAAGCTGTCATGGGGTGGAGGGCATGACCCTGAGAATAGTACATCAGGGGCTGACAAAGCAGAAGCTGTGGGTTTGGCTGTAGCCCTTCCAGTGCTTCCTCCACGCCATGTGCCCAGGATACCTGGAGAAAGGATGTGCCAGGGTGGGCTGTCACAGCCGTAGAACTGGGGAGATCTATGGAATGAAACACAGGGGCCTTGCAAGCGGCTGTGGAGCCCCATGCAGAAGGGCAAGCAGGGCTGAGGGTGTCATGACACCGGCAGAGTGCTGGAGCTCCGGCACCCCACGCCCAGCCCCGGGCAGCCCACCCCGCTCCCGGCCCGGCACGGCCCTGCTGCCCCGGGCTGCCCCAGGGGTAACGCTGCTCTGGTCAGTCACAGCACATCCATGAACTGAGAAATCCTTGCAACTTCTTTTCATCACTAATTTTGTTGTTTGGGGTTTTTTTGTTGGTTTTGGTGGGGTTTCCCCTCCATGCCTTCGCTTTTCCTTTTCTTTCTGCTATTCTTTTTAAATATTCCAGTGTGTAATGCTTTCCTGGCCAAAAAAGCCAATAAGAAAGGAAAGAGAACTTAAAAACCTGCCACCATTCTGAAGTTCATTCATTCATAGTGTGGGTGTAAACAGACTCAGCTTTAACAACATGGCACATATTCTCCCGTGGCTGCCTCTCTTACTGGTCATGGAAACAGAATGAATATTGGCTTTTTCCAGAGCGTCATCATGAATCATTGTGAGTAGCAATGACGGGCCCGGAGTGCAGTACCAAAGTGATCTCTAAGGGTAAAGCCTTGCGTGCCCGCCGAGAGAGGGGCCGCACTCTGCCCTGCGGCCATGGCCGGCACTGAGGCGGTGCCCGGGCTGCTGCCCGCGGGCGGTGCAGGCCCAGCGCCGGGGCAGCCCCGGGGCAGCAGGGCTGGGCCCGGCCCGGGAGCGGGGCGGGCTGGCCGGGGCTGGGCGCGGGGCGCCGGAGCGCCAGCACGGCCCTGTCCCCGTTCCGCTGCCCTCGCACGGCTCCCGGGTGCCTCCTGCCGGCGGCGGCTCCAGGCCCCGACCGCGGGCGGCAGCCCCACGATAGAGCTGCTGCTAAGGCGGGTCAGGTCCCGCAGTGGGGCCGGGGCTGTGCGGGGCCCGGGCTGAGCGGGACCCGGGGCTGTGCGGGGCTGAGGCGCGGGGCCGGAGCGACGGCCCGCAGTGGCACCTGCTGTGGGGGCCGGGTAGCGCCAGGGTCTAAAGGCCATTTGCCGGCGTTTCGGGGCTGTTTAGCACACTCTGCCCGCCGCCCTCTGATGGGATTTCGGCCGGATTGCGAGCCCCTCCAGCGGCAGTTCTGGCTGCCTGAGCACCCGGCCCGCTCGGCGAAGGGGCACATTTGTGCAGACACCTTCCCAGAGGCTCAGCAGCCGCTGTGCAGCGCTCACTGGGGTGGTCTGCGCAGAGCCCTCATTCCGGTCAGAGAACAGCTGTAGCTTGAGCAGAGTTTACTTCCCTAGCCTGCCATCTTCAAAGTGTCTTTGCAGTAATAAAAAGAAAACATTTTTCCTTTGCAGTTTTTACTTACTCTACTCATGCTGCAAGAGTGACCTAGCGTAAAAAAAAAAAAAGTGTTTCTTAGTGCTAGATATAGATATACTTTTATAACAAGTACTGGAAGATAGCAGTCATCTCTGATGGATTTTGGAGCATGACAGAAAGTCTGTTACTGGTTCTCTTTGTTCTAGATAAGTTATTCATAGCCAGGGCTCCCACGGCAGGTCCTGAGCCCACTGAGGCCAGGCTGCCCCTTGTGGTGGTGGCCGCCAGCCCCAGATGTTGTGCTAGCATGAGGCCGTGGCTGCATTGTTTAATAATTTTGCTTTTGTTTTCCTTTGCAGAACTGTTAAAACCAGCAGACATTCAGGCAAGCAGACCAAGACTGGGAATGCTAAATGTTGCACACTCAAAACCATATGAGCAAAGCATTTGCTTGCCCTCAAACCTAGGGAACAGCCTACTAACACAGGTGATAGATGATGAAGGATGGGCTGCAGGAACTGGAGCTTGCTGGGAATCTGGGAAGGGCCAAGGGTGTCTGGCTGATGAGCTCTTTGCCTCTTGGGTGCTGCAGGGGGGGCCCCTCCTTTCTTCCCCATTTCATGCAAGGGAAGGTGGGAAGCTGGGTAAGGATCTAATAGGGGGAAGAAACATGTTAGTGGGCATCCTCCTAAGACAAATTTCATTTTCTTTGAAGAGCTTTGCTCTCTTTTCTGTTAAGACATATGGAAATTGAGTGCATTGTTGCTTACAGTCATGTGGATGTTGTTTTTTCTGTTGTGACTAAGGATTCAATACTGTGTAGCACCCTGTAATGTGGTCTGATAGGGCATCTTCAGTTTGCCACTGTAGACAAGTTTCTTTGATTGCTTTGTGACTAGTGCAATTGGAAACATATTCCAAACACAATGATGGGAAGAAAGGGAGGCCTGTATTTCCCTTCAGTGCTCTCCATGTGATCTCTCTGGATCATGTACCCATGCAGTTTTCTGTGGTTCTTTTGCATACCCCAAGTGAAGTAAAAGAAGCTTTCTTGACCTAAAAGGAGCTATTCTTTCAAAGCATGGGGTTTTCCTGGTTTGTAATAAAACTATCATTATGTTTCATAAAGGTACAGCTTCTGCAAGTGCAGTCCATAAACGGTGTCATGGGATGTTTTCAGAGCAACTCAAGGTTTGTTCAATTTCCACAGAGATAATTAAAGTCTTGCTATTGACAAGATCCTGCTTTACCTCAAGTTCTTATTCCAGCAGAAGAGAGGTCTCTCATGCTCCTGTGTCATGTCTGCAAGCACTTCTGGCTGCTGACCCATGTCCTTCATGAAGCTGTGCCAGGCACTGATTTACCAGAGATGCAGTAAAATGATGCATCCTACCTTCAAATTCCTAGAGACAGAAAATGAATTCATAAGCTTTGGTCTGCAGGTGTCAACACACAATTGTGTCTGTACAGGTGGGAGAGTTCAGTCCTCTCCATTGGCTGCATTCAGGGTTTTCAAAGACCTCTATCAGCATTTTTCAAGCCTGTACACACTTGAATTGGAACAGTAAGAAAACATCCACAAAACTCAAGTTTTGAGAATGGACTGGGGAAAAATCTTGAAAAAGTGAAGTGGAGATCCAGCAACTGTGTGTGTCTGATCCATTCTTGCTTTTCTATGTTCTAATAATTCTTGTACCACGTTGAGCAAAGACACCATTGTGGTGTCCAAACCAGGTGAGATCTGGCAGGTTGGATCCCAGAGGTGCATGTACCACTCCCCTGTAATGCCTACTGCACTTCAAAGGCTGATTTTGTATTGGCTTTGAGACAAACTGCAAACTCCACTCCAGCCATGGACTTGCTATAGAGAACACAACAAGCTTGTCCATGGGTATAGTGACTTGCCTCTTTTCCAAGTGATCCATCTCTAGGAAAGGAAAATTCAAGGGTCTTACATTAATGTGAGCTCAGTGATCTGGGAATTTGCTGTAGGTAGTGGCTCTGCTAATTGAGTTGAGTGGAAAGACCATCTCCCCCTCTGCTCCTCCTGTTCTTTCCAAGCCCAAAAGGAGGAGGTAAGGACACAGCCTGCCTGCTGTGTGCAGGCAAGCAAAAGGGGAGGAGAGCACCCTCCTTTGCTTGTGTCTCCAACAGCTTGGACAACAGCAGTGTGGAGCTCACCTTGTCCTTCCCCCTGGCAAACCAAGCAACCAGCTACTATTTCTGAGACACATTCTGCTCACCTAGATTTAGGAAATCCACACAGGAGTAAGTAACACAAAAAGAGTGAAATGGGTCTTAATTTAAAGGATCTTCAGCTACCCCCAGCCCCAGTTTCTCCAGCTGGGAGTTTATCCCTGTCATTACATGCTTAAAGTAGAGATCAACTCTTCCTTCCTGTTCATGCAGATCTGGGAAAACTGGTTGTACTTTGTTCAGAGAAGAATAAACAGCAACCACTAACATGGTCAGCTCATTCCTACCATCTGTCAGCTCATTCCTTGATCTGTCAACTCCTTTTGCTGCTTATTTGCTGGCAAAGAAACTCAAACCAAAGGTCCTTTGGGAGATGCAAAGACAATAGAAGGAAACATTTGCCTGGTATCTGATGTTACCACAAAGATCTGGCCAGTGCACATAGAAATATTTGACTTACGATGGAAAATTTAATGGTGAATATTGCAGGAATAGAACCTGTGCTTAGAAGGGCTTATCTGTTCCCTGACATACACTCCAATTGTCAGTCGTTTTCCAGCACACTCCTCCCTCTGGAGGAGGGTACTGGTCACAGCATCTCCCCTACTCATTCATTCCCTGTTTTCCATTCCCAATCCCAATTTCCAGACTTCCAAATTTAGAGTGCTTCCCATCTGAGTAGTCCTGATGTGAAGTACAATTTAATCACAAGACACTGGCTGTCCAATCCTTCCTGGAGTTCTTCCTTAGGTGCATTTTGGCTCTTCCCTCTTGCACAAGAAACATCCTTGTTCACTCACAAGCGGCCACTGCTCTGTGCAGCTGCTGCTTGTTATCAAGAGGTTTCTGTGTGAAACAAAACCTAGTTATAAAAGAAGGGAAAAAAATGTGAATTCCCTGGGGCTGGGCATGAGGCTGTGGGACTCTCTTAAACCCCTGGAGATTAATTTCTGGTTCTGCAAACAAGCTCTGAATGAAAAACTTTGCCTGCTGGAGTCAACTACTCCCACCACAATTAATGTGTAGGAACTCAACATATGTGGAGGTTGTGTCTCTGGAGGTATTGTGATGGACCACTGTCACTGCAGGAAACCTAGAAAAAGTGGCATAGTAAGTGGGCATAAATTGGAAAAATTAGGCTGTTTTCAGTGAATTTACTAACCTTTCATTTAGTAACCTTTCATTGTCATTTTATAAATATTCAGATTTACTGATTAGCCATCCAAGCAAAGGGGTTTGCAATGGAAGCAACTACAGATCGGGGGACAATGTATGTGAGTACCAGGAGAGCTCATGCCACAGCAGCATCAAGCATAGGGTTGTGTAATTTGAAAATTTGGGTACGCATCCGTATTGCACTAACCTGAATTTGTTTTGCAGTGGAACTCAGCTGGTTTTGAAATGGAAAGACAAAAGAACTTACCGATAGCACAAGGGAAAAGGCACATAGAGGGTGTGCCAAAAGCGTTTAAAGACACATTCAACAACTGGTATTCAGACATGAAGAAGAAATTCTGCAATAAGCACAGGTAAGACAAGCTGTTCTATATAAGGAAAAAAAAAGGTGGTTGAGAGCTAACAGCACAGACAGTCTCTTTTTCCAGAAGTTTGGAACTAAAGTGTAGAAATTTCATATAGGGAGTACTATAGAAATATAGGGAAAACCGGGAACATAAAGCTGCCAGTCTCCTCCAGGCCAGAATTGCCACAAAATGGCATTTTGAAACTAGATAGATAAAAGAAGCTTTCTCAAATACTGGGAAGCAGGAAAGAGATGGTCACAATGCTAACTTCAAGTGTATCCAGGATGCTGTTCCAATGGACAGAGAGTGTTCAAAGCTGGAAATTTGAGTCCAAATATATAAATAGCATGACAACACAGTGTGGAAAAAGTACCTAAAGGAACACTGCAAACAAGTCAAAAAAAGACTTGGTGATGTACTGATCTCAGGGTCCAGAGGTGTCATTACAAAATCATGAAGTGTGGCGTCACTTCTCCTTACTTGAGAACACACATGCAAATTAATGCAGGCTGCATTAACAAGCACATGTGTACCTGAGACTACAGAGAAATGTAACACATGCCAAGCTAGCAGCCAAATGTGGGTTCAAGAGTCACAGACAGTAGGGGAAGGCTCTGGGTCACTCATTAAACTCTGAGACCTTGTTGTTCTTAAAAGATGAGCAAAATTGGGAAATGCAAGAAAACTGTTCACGTTTTGCTGAGTTTTCAGATCTGAGTCTGCTAAATTAATGTTTTAAGTAAAATATCACAATTTTATAATATGTTTCCAACTAGTCATTTTACAGCTTTCCACAGATGGTCTGAAGTATGTATGAAAATATAATTCAAATGGAAAATTCCATGCCTTTAGAGCATCCTTACATGCTCTCTCATATGCACCTCCTGCATGTCCTGCAGCAATAGTTTAAATGTTACAATTTCATGACCACTGGTGGTTTTGTGGTGGTGAAACGAAGCTGGAGAAGTGGAAGCAAAAGAAACAAAGCAAGAAAGAGTGATGTTTCTAGTAGGAAAACAAAATGTGCAAATGCAAGAGACTTGCAAGGAAAAGTAAAAGAATCAGAGGAGGTGATGTTAGCAGCACTCAGTTTATCTAGGAAAGGATAGGGGTTGGCTGAGATGCAAGGTGGAGAGACCCCATCAGGAGTGGGAACCAGCAGAGCTGTAGATGTTAGCTGAAGCCCTCCAGATGAATGAGGTGGTCTCCAGAAGGTCACCCAGGAGACATTTGTGAGGGGAGGAAGGAGTAGATGGGCTTGATGTAGACTCCCATGTGGAAAGGGCAGGGAACAGATGAGGGCAAGGAAGGATGAATAATGTGCCCAGGGTGGGAACAGAAGGAGGATGCTGGCATCCTGGTCCAAGGGTCTTTGTGGAAAGAAAGAAGGCAGCAGACAAGAAAAGCAATTCCATAAGACAGGAAGGAATACAGCTTCAAAGGGAATTTGCAATTAATGGCACCAGAAGCAGCAGCACAACCAGAAGGATGGGGATAGAGATGGAGGAGTGAGAGGCTGTGAAACTTAATGGTGCAAGCACTGGAATAAAGGTAGAGATCAGGGTTGTTAGGCTGAGGGTAGAGTTAGCTGTGGTGCTGGATTCTCCCATTCAGAGAACAAGGAAGAAGAAAGGGTGGGATTTAGGGACAAGGGGAAATTATAAGCTGCTTACCTTGGAAGTCTTGATAAAGGAGCCTGGAGGAAAGTGAGGATTTGGAGCTGTGAAGGATTGAGTAAGGCTAAAGGAGGTGGCAGAAGATACAGTTTCTGGGGTATTTGGATAAGTAGGAGCAGAGTAATGCTGTTGACTGTATAAGAGCCAGGAAGAGTACAGGAGAGGAACAAGCCTGGCTCAGACGTGGGAGAAGCTGGCAGTACCCCTGCACAGAGGTGGAAGAAAGAGAAGACCTGTGTGAAGCAGTAACCTGAGGTGGTAGGCAAGGGGTCTAAAGTGAAGGAAACTGTTGGAGGAGTGGGAGAGAGGATGGAGCAAGAGGTGTTAGGAGAGAGCACAGAAGATGTGAGTAGTAGGGAGATATAGAGGAAGGAAAGGGTAGAGCAGTGCAGCAAAGCTTTGTGAGGCTGAGGAGTGCAAGAGAAAAGGGGATGGGAGTCAAACAGCAGAGGTAGTGTGAAGGTGGAAAGGATGGAGAGATGGAATTATTCCAAGGTGGGAGGGAAGAAGAAAGACAAATGAATAGGCAAATTGTAACTAATGCAATAATTAACTGCTACAGCAGTAATCTGATTGTTACCCAAAAAAGAGGATGAGGCAGGGAGTTCGTGGGTGAGGGGGAGGCATGATCAGGCTGGTAGAGAAGCAGAAGTGGGCTGGGCCCAGTGGGGTGCAGAGGCAGCGTGGCAGGGAGCAGATGCTGGGGCTGTAGTTCCTATGGCAACATAGGAAGGCAAATGCAACAAGTGTGCCAACGTGGCAACGTTAGCAGGGGACAGCTCTGTGCCTTTCTGTGTCACACTGCTCAGGGTGGGAGTGGAGCCGAGCACCATCCCTGGCCACCAGGACAGCATGGCTCTGCCCCTGCAGAAACCAGCACAAATTACTGGCAGGTTTTTACTGCTGTGAAATGGAGGTCTTGTGCTCTCTTTCTCCAATCTTAGGAATCCCAAAGCGCAGCAGAGTGAGAGCTGCTGAGGGGCCTGTGTGCCCCATGGCGAGGGGATAGCTCTGCCGGGAGCGATGGAAGAGTGAGCATCTGCCCTCCTCATGCCCATGTGCCATGGGGCTGGGGGCTTAAATCTCCCATGCCCTGGCTCAGCATGGCCTGATGCAGCTGGCACATACCTCCAGGTGCCTGCAGTGTGTAGATGCCCGCTGTCATAGTGTGAGGCCGGTCTGCCTACAGCAGGCAGAAAAAGCACATGGCTTTCACAGGATGGGACCTTATTTTTCACTCATAAATTTTGGCAGAGTTTTCCCTTCCTTTCCTGTATCATCTCTTGTAATTAATCAGCAGTTTGGGTCTGTAGCTACTCCACCGTTGTGCTCATGTCCTACACTAAACAGCTGGAGACAGAACATAAGGGCAAATTTTCCTATAGCTCTGACGCTCGGACAGAAAGAATAACCCTGCGGGCTGAGCAGCAAGGATGCCGCTCCCATTTATCCTGCCCTACCGGAGATCCATCCTGCCCTGCCGGAGATCCATCCTGTCCCGCAGCAGCGCTCGGGCTCTCCGCGGGCTCTCAGCTGCGTCCAACAGCAGAGGGAGCTCCGGGAGAGGAAGAGGAGCAGGCGAAGCTTGGCAGGAGCAGCCCCGGGAAGGAGGGAGGTGGGCAAGGGTGGACGGAGGTAACTTCAGGCTGCTCTGCTGCACCAGGTAGGGAGCTTTTAACAGCGTGAATGGATGAGGGGAAAAGGGGCTTGAGAGCGGGAGCAGTTGAAAAGCAGCCACCATGGAAACAAAATGCCAGGAGAACTTTAGGTATAAAGAAACAAGAATGAGACAAGCAAAAGATGTGTCTGGGTGCTCTTTCTAAGATTTAAGATTTAGGCTAACTTCAGGGCATCTTGTGCTAAATAGCTGTAAGGAGGAGGAGGAGGGTATCTTAGTTACTTGGAGAGTGTTTTTTGTATATTTAGGTGCTAAAAGGTCTGGTTGTATTTTTTCTGAGGAGAATGCCCTGTGTTGAACACTATTGTCACATCAAATTAATTTCAGAAAGTTTCAGTGACATTTTGAGAAACTCTGGTGCCATGGGTTCACACCAGGATCAAAGGAAAGCAGTGAATATGCCTTTGTGGCAGTGGAAATGCACCCACTGGTAGTTGATGGCCATTTCTGCCACACTTGGGATGACAGCAATACCAGCCAGCCACATCACAGCCCCTACAAAGCCAGATCGTGGCTATGACTCTAGCCACAGAGATCAGAGCAAGGAAATAAATATGTTGGTCTTTCCATCCCTTGTTCTCCGTGGTCCCGGGTGCAGCACAAGAGCAGGCATGATTCATTCCACGGTGTCCGGGCAACCCAAGGGAAAATCGCCTGCTAATTTCAGTTTCTGATGTCAGAACATATAATTAACCTGACAAAGCAAAACGCTATTTTAGGTTAAGGCGTGATCAGACCTTCCTTCTCCCTCTACCTATTTCTAAATGGTAATAAGTTGAAGGTGTTTGAGGCTGGGGGAGGTATATGTTTTGTGGTGGCTATACAGTGTTGGCAGTGAATTTGCTGCTCTTATGCCCTCTAATAATAAAAATATTACCAGTGCTTTCTCCAATTAATTTATATTCAAGTTAAATGCAGAGAAACAAATTATTTGGACATCAGAGTAACCTTCTTCCCTGTCATTGCATGTGTGTACAACACTCCTCCTTTGTATCAGTGTTTGGAACAGGAGATTTGAAATTAGCATGCTGAATGCCATGGTGGCTGTGCATAGGAATCACAGGAGTACTTGGAATCTTTAAGGTGTGTAATGTTAGAGTGGATAGTGTGATGCTAGAATGACAGTGGATATTTAATTTTGTAGAAGCTTTAGTGACTGGAATACTTTGGTTTACTTTTTCAAATACTGTATTTGAAAAAGCGTTGGGAAGAGGATTTCAGAGGTGAATTTATATCATGTTGTTGCTATGTTTTCCCTTGGGTAGAATTGATAGAATGGAGCAATTGATTTTGTTTGATCTATAATATATACACATAACCAGCAGAATGTGCTGCATTTAAGGTAAGAAGATTAATATAGCCCATTTCAAGCAAAACTTCTTTTAGTGCTGTGTTGGCAAATCTGAGTTCTGTAGGCTCCCAGGCACAAAAAAAAAAAAAAAAAAAAAAAAAAAGCAGCCATTTTGCAGTTCTTGAGGTGGAGAAAGAGCTCTAAGTACCTCTGGGTCCCTGATTAAGGAGCTCCATTTTAAAACAAGAGTTCTACAGTCTCCTTCTACAGAATGACTAGTGGTTTCTTTGCTCCATAGTAAAATAGGAAGGCAGAGAGAAAATGCAGCATGTAAGATATAAATATTACTCCCTTATCCCTTTTTCCCCGCCTGCTGTTTTTGCCTCATATTCCTCAAATTTGGTAGTTTTTGGTGGTTGAGGTTTTTTTGTTGTTGTTTTCGTTGTTGTTTTTTTACGATTTGGGTTTGGGTTGGTTTTTTTTGGGGAGAGGGGTTGTTTGTCTGGATTTTCTCCTGATCTAGTTGCGTGAGTCCTTAATCTTTAGCCATTTGAATGACTGGAGATCAGTCATTTGCAGGCTCAGAGCATTTTGGTCCCACATATGTTCTTTCTTTTTCCTCCTGCTGCTCAGAAAGCTTTGCCCAGCTGTGCACCTCATTATGCCCTTGTGGCTAGGCTATTTTAAGGAAACTTATTCCAAAGGAATAACAACATCAGCAAGGTCTAACTATTGTACCAGTGTGATTGGTGAAGTAAAGGTTAAGTGCTAGCACAGGTACAGCTCAGCACTCTGAAGATAACTGGCTTGCCATTTCTTTAAAGGTCACCTAGATCCAGGTGGGGCACTTAGGTTTTGTGTCACTCCGTTTGCACATGGAGCCACAGCCATTTCACTGAGAAAGCCAATTGAGATCTGAAGGGGAAAGAAGGGCTTTCAGGCCTGATTTGAAGAAAGAAATAATAGACTGAAATGTCCCTGGGAAAGCAGGGAAACTGTTCCAGAGAGCAGGGCTAGACAAAGTATGACACCTGAAAGCTTCTTTTGGTCTTACCCTGCTAATTCTTATTATGACAGCTTTTAAATTTTTATTTCCTCTTCAGTCTCCATGTTTAGCATTTAGTAATTGTGAAAATGGTGTTGAGCAGAAGAGGCAGAGATCATAGAAGCAGTAAAGTGCAAAATCAAGAAAATAAGAAGAGCTAAGTAGATTAAGTAGACTGGCACAGACGAACCCCTCCTCCCAGCCCGCTGGCTCTGAAGATCTGAAGGTACTCAACATCTCAGCAGTGATTCCTGCCTGGGCACTGAGTATCCACACCCATGTTACCAGCCAGTACATTTGACTGACACAGGCTCTATCTTGGGCTGGCCAAGCAATGCACAACCACATTCTTGCTTCTGCTGAAGTAAGTTCTGCCCTGGCAAGGTTTGCCTGCAGCTCGGTTTATGGCCTTCCTGCCATGCCTCCCATCTCATATGATGCTCTGTGTTTTGTGACTTTATAGTCCTTTATTGATAAGTACAGAATGAAACAGATTGGCCATCTGTTTGTCTATCCACTGGATGAAATTTGAGAACTCATGAAAACTAGGTCTTCTGTGTAATCAGAAGCAGCCAGCATGTGTTCCTGCCATCACTTGAAAAACTTTGCTGAGCTGCAGTGAGATAACACAGGCTAATTGCAATGCACACCATCATGGCTGCTGCTCTTGTTTCAAAATACAAAGGTACTTGCTAAGAATGAGGCCATTCCCCAAATTTTTAGAAATGGGAACTGCACATTGGGTGGCTGACATCACAAATGAAACAAAAGAACTGGTGAGCACATTGTGGAGTTCTAGATGTAAGTAGAAACTGCTGTTTATCTAAAACAGTAATTCATTCCTTTTTTCAGCACAAAGACAAGGTAAGCAGTGATTTTTTTCCATCCAGGAAGTTCAGAAGCTAGGCTGGCTTGCAAGCCCTTTAAGAGTCATTGTGTTTTTTAATACAGAGGCTGCTGTGCCAGGTGATTGAAGAAAAGCATAATAGCAAAGTATCTTCAGAAAAAGTGGTAACACAGGTCTGGATAATTGTTTATAATGGAGTCATATAATGGCAAAGAAAGTTGGTTAGCAGGAATTTAAAAAAGAAATCGATGGAATTACAAATGAACCTAGTAGGGACACGGTTTTGCAATGCTTTTTATATTGGAAAAACATGCTTTTTTTTCTTTTCTTCAATATCTTTGGGATTGTCAGTAAAAGTGTATCAAAAGGAAGATTGTCTGATAATTTGATTAGACTTCCTGAAAGCTTTGGCAGTTTGTCCTGGTGATGGGCAGACTGAGCTGCAGCAGTCTGGCAGCACAGGATCACAGCCTGGGGCTTCTCCTTCCCTCTCCTCTCTGGAAGAGCAGAGCCCCACACCTCACAGCTGGCTCTCCATGCAACAGGCTTTCCACAGCCAGCTGTGGGCATATGCAGAGCAGGCCCTTGCCAACATCTGCTTGCAGGACAACAAACCAGCTGCCAGCACATCGCCCAATTTTGCCTGGGAAGTCATCCTTGCTGCCACTATGGTGGGTGTGTGGCACAGGGGTGGCACTAATGGCCCTGGGGGGTGGCAGTGGCAGATGGGGGCTGACAAGTCTGACTGCAGTCCCAGCCCCATCGTCCTGCCCATGTGTCCTGGTCGAATACCACAGGCTGAGCTGTTCAGCACTTAGAAACACTCTTTCTTGAAAACAGGTGGCCAGTAGCCAAGAGAAGTGACTCATATGCATCCTCCTCCTTATTTAAACTGGAGTCTTCCCCTTCATGCTTTGCCCATTCCATGGAGCCAAATTGGTGTTTCTGGAGAGGGGAAAGCCAATTCCCTGCCTGTGCCTCTTCTATGTAGCCATCTACACTTCTTCCTGAGTAACTGCTACCTCATCTACTTCTTTATCATAGAATCATAGAATACTTTGGGTTGGAAGGCATCTTTAAAGGTTATCTTGTCTAATCCACAACATCAAAATTCCCTTTCATCCTAAAGTTGCTTGGAAGAAAAATTTGTCAGCCCACTCAAAACCAGGACTGAAATATTTCCCAGTATGGAATTTTCTCACTGTTTTCTGAGGAGCCACTGGTGCACTCTATTTTTGACACCATCTCTTCCTCATATTCACCTTCTGCTGATGTTTCTTTTGCAGTTGGCTCCCTTGGACTGAACTTGGACACCTGCTGGACAATGTCATACAGGTATATATGAGATGCACAGTATGGCTGTTTGAGTGAAAGAAGGAAAGTACTGGAAATCATCTCAGAATAAATAGTCAGCTTTCAACCTGGCCAAAACTGTAACTCTGTTGGAGGGCTGAAATTTTCTAAAAATTTTTAATGAAATAAGAATGAGGGTAACAATAAGGTTGAAAAATATGACATATTTGGTTACTCAAAGTTAGGGAATTTGAAAAATTGAAAGTAAAATGCAGTTGTAAATCCAAACAGGATTGGTTTATCCTGTGAGGCATATGGCTGCATTGCTATTGCTTGTTATCTCAGTTCTCTGAGCCACAAATCAAAATAACAAAATTAGTTTATTTAATTGTAAAGGGCCAATGTCAAAACTGTGCAAGTGGAAAAGAGCCATTTTCCCCTCACAGCCTCTGTTTTCTTGCATCTTTTTTATCATATGGAGTAACTTGGAGTTGGCTGCCTTGTACTTTTGCATGTAGACTATAGCAGGATAACAGAATGGCTGGGATTTTTATTTGCCCCAAGCTGAGCTCTTTTAAATTTATAATTTCCCTCCTCTCTTTTCTATTCCACCTCAGCATGTCCTAGGTGGTCAGAGCTAGAAACAGCAAGGCAGAAAGAGCTGCCCAAAAGTACTCAAACTTGAGCTTGGGGAAGACCAAACCTGAAACAGTGGGAGAGGTCTCTACTAGAAAAGCTTGAAAGAGATGGTGTAGAGAGGTTTAAATTAAAACCCATTTGCGTTACCTTTAAATACATACCAAAACAAGTGAAAAAAAAAATCCAAACCAAAACAAAAACCAAACAACCCAGCATATGTTCTGTAGGAGGCGAGTCCTTCACACTTGTGTTTGCCCTGTCGGAAAGGGACTCTTAATTGGATCCGGATCTGCCCAGTTCCAGGTGTCTCCTCTCACAGGTCCCCAGAGCCATTTGTTTGTTTTGCTGGTGTGCCTCAGCTTGGCAAAGTATCTTGATTGCTAAGTGAATGTGGATTCAGCCAGCTCTGACCAGCTCTGGCATCTGAAAAAATCCTTTTTTCTTCCGCTTGGATTTCTCTGCCAGCTGCCTTCGAGTCAGGATTTCCCAGCCAGCAGCTCTTGTTATTATCTGTTTTCACTTGCCTTGATGTTTACCAGATTGGACTGCTTTTATCTCTATTAACCCTCCCTCACTGTGGAGCCCCAGTATTACATACCCTATGTGCCTTGGCCACTGGGTCAGAGCAGAAATAAGTAAATAGATAATAAAATCACCTTGTTGAGAAAACAGTGAGGTCTAAAATATTGGCCAAAAATAACACAAGTGGTGATGATCTCAGGGAAGAAAATAGCTAAAAGGCCAAATGAAGGTATTAAAAATCAAAGGTTGAAATAATTGACTCATTAGCTCATTAGACGAAATCTGAGTTCTGCTAAAATTCCCCACCAGAAGAAAACTCTGGTATGAAAATAGTGCTGAACAGCTGAGAGCAGGACAAGCTGGCCTGATTTTTCCTGGTCTCAGAGTGAATTGTTGCTAAGAAGTGCTTTCATTTGTAACCTTAGATACGTCATACAGTCATTTAGACCAGAAGGTCTGATTAAAAATGCATCTAAAAACGTAACGGGGAAATTCTCAATCTTTAAGGGGCCATAAAGCTATTCTGAACAAGCACCAAAAATCACTTCCCATCTCCTCCAGTTCTTGAAAACATGCGGAGAAAATAAAATATGGAAAAGATAAGCTCGTTTTTTGTTTTTATTTTAAATTTCATTCTTCATTAAGACCAATATACTTTCAAAGGTAATAGATTACATCTAGTTAAAAAGACCCGCATGCCTGGTCACGTGTCAGTTCAGTGTTTAAGAAATATTTAAGGATATCGGTGGCTTTTCAGTTAAAGGAGGAAAAAAATGTTCTAGCGGATTTCGGGGTGAGGATCGGGGTAAGTTCGGCTTCTTCCTCAGTGTCCTGTGCTCAGCCTCCGGAGCCGCCGTGGAGGAATCCGTCCCTGCGATCCCAGCGGTGCCGCCCCCGCCCAAGCTAAAGCTGCCTTCGACTTTTTGGTTCCCTCAACGGCTCAAAATAGACAAATGAAGTAACTTCCCTCCTTCCCCATGATAAGATTTTAATAATGAAGCCACGCAATGTGAACTTGTCGCTGCTTTATTTGGCTCACGCACTACGTTCCATTTACCTGCGCACCGCGAACACCCCTCGGGCTTTGCCGCCCGGCGCTTCGCTCCCGCCGCGCCCCGCGGACACTTCCAGCGCCCCCGCTCAGCCCCGGCGGTCCCGCCCCCGGCCCCGGCCCCCGGCCCCGGCCCCCGGCACCTGAGCGCGGCGGCTGCGCGGGGGGCGAGCGGGCGGGGCCGGCCCGGCCCGGCCCTCACATGCGCGGCGCCGCAGGAGCCATTGGCCGCCGCCCCGCCGGCCCCGCCGCCGCCGGCAGCCGGTGCTGTCCGCACGCCGAGCCATGCGGGTGCGCGCTGCAGGGCGCTGCTAGGAGCCGAGCCCGCCCCGCCTCTGCCCGCCCGCATGGCAGCTCCGTGGGACTGACCGCCGCCGAGAAGCTCTGCGCCCCCGCCGCACGCACGGTTCGGCTCGGCTCGGCTCGGCCGGGCGGCTCTCGGGGTCCGCAGCCCGCAGAGCCGTCCCTGAGGTGAGGCGTGCGCGGGGCCGGCGGGAGGCGGTCAGGCAGGCGGCGGAAGGGCCGCGGGGAGGGGGCGGCATCCTCACCGGCACCCCCGCCGCTCCCTCCCCGCGCCTTCCCTCGCGCTCCTCTTTATGTTTTTCTGCGCGCAGACCGGCCTGGGCCGGTTCGCCGGTGCTGCTGCCAGCCCGGTGTGCCTCGGCGGGACCCCGGGGGCGGCTGCGCTCGTCGCGCTGCTCTCCCGCGGGATGCGCATCCACGCAGGACGTGCCCGCATGAGCGGGGGGCCGGCGGCGAGAGCGGGACTGGGAGTGCGGCGTGGTGCTGGGGAATGCGGCTGGAACTGCGAACCCCTTTCGAGGCCAGTGGGGTTGGATCCGGCCCCTCTGGGGGACGCCAGCTATGCGGGTTTTGTATGGGGTCAGCTGTGCGTCGTGTTGCAGCGCACGCAGATTAAAGGGGCCCAAGCCAGTCAGTAAAGCACATCTTCAGGGCAGAACCAGCCCTTGTCAGATAACCATCTCTGTTTTTTCGAGGCGCGTCTCCTCCCTTCCCCCTGCTCCCCAGTACGTGGCAATACCGACTCCTGCTCCTTTAGGATCCCTGAGCTTGGCACAGCAGCTCCTGTATTGCAAACCTGCATTTCCCTCCCCGTCACAAGTGCTGCTCCTGCTCTCAAACAAATACGAATTCAGGCGCAGAAGGCTTGTGACTTGCCCAGCATCCTTTAGAGGAGCTGGTCTGCGGTCACTGGGGGGATTCAGGCTCTGCGTTTCCAGCACGCTTGCAGCCCGTTGCACTTTCTCCTCTGCATGTTCCCAGTGTGTAAGAGCCATGAGATAGGTTACTCAGACTTGAAAATGGAGGACGGTAGTGGTGGTGGTGTTGTTTGGTGGATAAGTCTTAGCAGTACTTCCTGTAATGGTGGTGCTGAAAGTGATGTTTTACTTGACTTAGCTGCTGATGCAGAGAGCACTTCGGGGTACCTGCTGCTCGTAAGCTTTGCCAGTTACAGCTTTAAAACAATCCTCTAAAACTACAGGGAAGTATCTGGTGTTTTTTTCAGCATTATGTCTGTCACCGTGATAGGAAAGGATAGTGTTTTCTGCCTGTAAAACTGAAGGTGGGGAGTGACAATGCCTGCTTGTTTGGGAGAGAGGGCTTTTAGGATGGGAGAAATTTGCATGAACAGGGCTGAGATTTTAAACCCACAGCTCTGAGCTATCAAAAAAGCACTCTCATGCCAGATGGGGTAGCTAAGTCCCTTTCTCTGTGTTGTTTTTTTTCTTTTATTTCTGTCTTATTTCTTGTTTTTTGTGGTGGTGTTTTGTTTTGTTTTTTTCCCTCACCTCTTCCTGGAGACAAAGGAAATCATCTTTCTTCAAACTTAGGGTAAGGTTAGTGTTGTGTTATTTGCTCTTGATTGCCATCTTTAAATTAATTCACCAAGCCTTACTTGGGGCCAGGATCCTATTCATTCTTTGTGCCTTACAAATGCCCTATAAACCTTTTATTGTTAGTTGAAACTGATTTATGAGGTCCTGACCTAGGAATATGCTTCTGTGGCTATATTTTTTTTGCACAATTTTATCCTGTGTCTCTAGGCAGGCATTGCCTTTATAGTAAACTCACTTGGTGCTTTGCCTGTACCTTGCTTAGTGTCAGAAACGCTTGTCTGTTTGCTCCATTTTCTTGCACATAATAGCAGGGGATATTAAATAGATTCTGTTCTTTGTAATTGTGATGACTTCAACACAAAATATTAAAACTTTACAACAGCTGTGTGAGGTTATGCAGGGAAGGAAGCAGCATTAAGCTGTCATTTGTTTTGTAAGATCCAGGTATGCACAGCAGATATATCTACCAGTCTTGACATCCTTGAGGGGATGGTAATCTGTCCAGTGTGTTGAGATCTGGAAAATGAATTCTAACCAGCAGTACCAGCAATGAAGAAAGACTTTGTGCTGCTGTCAGAGGAAGGTAATTATTAATAGGAGCCAACCTCTATAATAACAATGCAGAGAGAGTGAAAGCACTTGGGTGCTTGCCCTGGAAAGATTAACTAGTGAACATTGTACTAATACATAGCTGTACACCTGAAATGTAGCTCTTGTATTCCAGTTCTTTCTTAGCCCTTTGTGCCTGTTGCCTTCGTCTTTTGTGTGGCAATACATAAATGGCGGTACAGAGATATCACAGCTCTGCCTCCTGTTTATGGACTCTTTTCTTGACTACATGCCTGGATAGGGAGGAAAAAAGCTAATGCTGTTTGTGCTGGACTTGCAATAAGTCCTGCCAGTGACAAAAGGATAAGAGAATAAAGGCTAGTGGAGGAAAGGGTACGTCCATCCCTGTGGTCAAAAGCACTTGCAGCTATGCGTGTTGTGGCTTGGTGCAATTTTATAAGGGAAGTTTCCTGCGTTGAAATTGGTTCTTTTAAATTCTCTAGGTCTTCCCATTTCTTCTGTGTATTGAGGTCCCATTCAGAGTGTGTTAAAGCCAGTGGCAGTAAGTGGGTTTTGAATCAGGCCCTGTAGGCAAGCTGAGTTTCTTACCTTCTCTGTGTTCTCTGATGGCACCAGTGGCTGTGTCAGGTCCTGCTTGTGCTGCGTTCTCGAGGGTTGGCAGAGTGCTGACTCAGCACCTCAGCCCAGCCTCTCCCTTTGCCTTCTCCTGCACCCCTCAGAGCCAGAGGGGAGCTTGGCTACAGGTACAGGGGCACTGTGATAGCTGAGTTAGTGTCCTGAGGCTTAAAGCACTTCATCTCTGTGGGGCTGCTGAAGGCTGCTTTGCTGAGAAGTACCCTGAGTCACAAGTGGGGGAACATAAGGGAACTCAGTAAACAAGTTTCTCAACTGGATTAAAAAAAAAAGAAAAAAAGAAGGGAGTTCCAGTGTAAGTATTTCACAAAATAATAATGAACTCTGAAGGTTTTCATTTCCTTTCAAAAAAGCAGTTTTTTATCTTCCAATTCACGAAGTTGCTGTAGATTCCTAAATATAAAACACAATTAACAATTTTTATACTTAGATGTTACATATAATAGCACAGTAACATTAAGTGGAAAGAACAAAACCTGTTATTTCAGTTTCTGCTACTTAAATTCTTCAATTTCTTGCTAGCATTGAAATAGGGCTGCACAGTTCTCCTTTTGTGTTTTTTTTTCCTTTCTTTCTGTTCTATTTGTTTGTTGTCTCTTTGTGCTGGGGAGATTATATCCTAACCAACCTGAAAAGAAGAAGCTATTGCTGTGTTAAGAAAAATGGAAATATTTTTCCCCAGAAACTTTACATTTAGGTAAAGAGTTGCCTGTGCTTTTGCATAACTGACATTTTAAGCATGTTTTTTTAACAAGCAATGAAAAGTCTGTGGACTTCACCATGCAAAGACTTGTGTCCATGACTAATTTTCCACCTATGTATAGTTTCATGAGTCCACATGCATGCATGAGGCTCTCTGGGGTCACGCTAGTGCTGCTTGATCTTGGATCTACCTGCTTTTATTCTTGGCTGTGATGATGAGCTGCTGTGGGTTCACAAAAGACTGAGATATGAAGAAAGGTGTTTGTGAAATGCAGTTCTCTAGCAGTTACCAGCATTATGTTTTGTGAAAGCAGTTGTAATTAGTGTTTCAAGGCTGTCCTGTGCTCCTAACCTTGAGAACACTTTGAGCTACATTTTTTGACTTGCTTGCGTTGGGGATGGGTTTGGCTCAAGATCTTTTGGTTTGAGCAAATTGAGTACAATTTTCTTTTAACCATATAACAAAGAATAGGTACCAATTGCTTGCCAAACAGTTTCTCCCCTCAGAGATTACAAACAAATTTAGGAAAGAACAAAGCCAGGATTTCTAGTGTTTAACTTCTTGAGAATCATCTTGGTTTTGGCATGTGAAAAAGAAAAGTGCGTCACAAGTCAAGTTGGCACCTAATGCCATCAGTAATACTAATTTCCACATCATTAATTTTAACTGACACTGCTTCAATCTTTCTCTTACCACAAATTTATTTAATTAAAAAAATTGAAACTCTTTTCATTTATTTCTCTATTCTCTTCAGCGGTAGCGAGAACAGGTTCTTGTGCCCCTTCAGGAAATGGATAGGAAGAGAAGTTAAAAGACGTTATTGTAGCAGCTGCCAGAATATTGAAGGAGATATCCTTGGAAGGAGAAAGCTTGTTTTCTAGAAATCAAGCCAGCAAAACCCCACTTTTGCCCAACACTTGGAGGCAGGCTGTAGTATGGGAAGTGAGTATGGCTGTACCAAGGACTCGTTTGTTATAACTGTTTTAAAAGAAATACCTTAGTTTTCTTCTTCTCCCTCTTCAAGTGTAAATCAGGGTACAAAACCATATTGTTCATGTAGCCTCAGAACTAATTTTCCTTCTTTCCACTTGAGCTCTTTCCTCAGAAGTGATTTGTTCTGAGACTGAAGTAATTGCAACATTCAAGACTTTAGAAACAATCATGGAATAAAATACAGCCACCCTTAGGGAGGAGGAAGGATGGTTGTTGCTCAGATATTTTTTCTTTTTGGAGGCCCTTTTTTGTTAAAGGTAACTCTGATTAAGAAGTAGAAAGAAATAACAAGGCTGAAGGCGTGTGGCATCCAGCAGTGAGTGAGGATAGCATTTGTGTTTATTCATCATAGTCTTGCTTTTTGTATTGTGTGATCAGTAAAAGAAGAAATAGTCTGATTCTTGTGATTTGCCTTACTCTGTTAGTGTTTAAAAAAAAAAAAACCTCTGTATATGGTCTTCTTGTCAAAAGTTAGGCATCTCAGGTGTTCTATCTTATGATGGTCTGCTTTGAAGACCAGAAAGTTGCAGTGGAAGATTTCTCAGACCTGAGGAATGGCCACTACACATAATTAAAGGCTGTTGTTACCTTTTCCTATCAGATATCTCTTCAAACTGTTTGCTGTGCTTATAAATTTTGGAAAAAAAATGCACAGTTCTCAAACTCACAGCTCTCTATTCATTTGATCAGGATTTTTCTGAGTCATATCTCCTGATGATTTCCCCTGCATGGTTAGACCACGGATAAGGCAGACTAAAGTGTCTGTTGCTCTTTTAGATGTCTTACCTGTGACACTCACATGGAGCTGGTAAATATGATGAGACCATCTGCTGGATACAGTGATGCTCAGGATGAGCCCTCTCCCTGCATTCATTGTGTAAAGATACACAGAGAAAGGAAAAACCCCTTACATGAAGGTTCTTTATTGTCCTGATGAAGCAGTGACACAGGCTCCTGCCTGTCCTCATATAACCTAATGGCTACGAAGTCACAGCCAAGATACAGGTTTGTCTTTTTTTCCTCTCTTGAACTTCGTTCTTTGCAAGTCAGCATTGAGATAGTTTCTTTATAAAAGGTATTCCTGATTGCCCTTGGGTCCTACAGAAGCCAGGGCTGCCACACCTATAATGTTTTCAAGTCTGGCCAATTGCACAGATACCAACATGCCTGTTAAAAGCTGGGATTTTGTTGTATGGAAAAAATTTTGAAGCACTTTACTCTTGCTGCAGTGATTTCCCAACCTGAGATTATAGCTTTAAGGCCAGAACCAGTGCACAGGATGTGTATATGAATATGATGTCTGAATATTTACCTGTTTTTCATCTGTTGCAGGATAGGAAGGAAAGGAAGCTTACGTGCTTTCAGCTGCTGTGAGAACTTGTATAAAAAATGCGGATGCCTGCAATTACCCCAGTGCAGGCTTGCTGAATCTGTGTGTGCTAGGGATGGATATATTTTGATGTGTGCACATAAAAAGTTGATTTTTTTCGTGTTCTGTCAGTAAAAGGTATGGTTTGTTGTCTGTCTCAAATACACTGATTAAATAACCAAGCTTATACAACACTGATTTGTTAATCATTGAAAATAACCTTTCGGTTCAAGAGCTTCCTCTGTGAGAATTAATATTTTATACAGAAGTGTTATGTAATAGACATTTTGTTGCCTTTGCAGTCCTGCAGAGGAACATGTTGTTAAGCTGATGTAGTTTGGATTGTTCTGTATAAATTTGTCCACTAAATCAATGCAAATATCAATGAATAAGGGGGAAAAAAAAGGTCCATATTGCATATTTGTAAATGGTGGTTTGTGTACAGATCATGGAAAGGGAGGATAGGAATTGCTTTGGCCTGATAGTCTCTGCATTTAAACTTGAGGGAGCAGTGTTAGAGGTAGTGCCCTGGCTTGCTTTGTTTCCAGGCACCACTGTGGTTACACAGGCTTTCCACATGCATTAGCAATTGCCTTCATCAAGGATGCACGGAGCACCAGAGTGCACAGTTAATCTGACTGTGCTTCAAAATACAAACTGAGAAGTCCATGTACAGGGCTCCTCTCAGTGGCTGCCATACAGAAACTTTTATGTACTTACTTTCTGACTAATTAAATGAAGAAACAAAGCCTAACTTACCTAGTTTAGCAGAGGAACTGACAAAAGGGAAATGAAATTTTTCACGCGAGTTTTTTTAAGTGATATTTGATGGTTTATAAGCCATACTAAATTTCTTCACAGTTTTGCCTTGTTGGCCTTGATAGTAGAGAGGAAGGAAAAACTGGTTTGATGGTTTTGCTACTCTCCTTTTCTATCCTTCTGACAACAAATGTATTGGCTCTGGAAACAAGGAAGTGGAGGAATGCAGAGACATAAAGGCTTGTTGGTGCTGCAGAAATTGTGAGTTTAACCAGTGTTGGTGTCCCAATGAAAAGTAGGTAGGAAAAAAAAAGGAGTGGACTGAGAGAAACAAAATTGTGCTAATGATCATTCAGAAAAGTGAAAGATGCACAGGTTTGGACAAGAATATTTTTCTGGTGTTTAAAACTTGTATTTATGCTATGTTTGTTTTTAGTGAAAGTTAATTTAGTATGTACTTAGATTGAAAGGTGAATTTAAGAGTGTTTTTATTAGCATTGATCAGTTTAACCCAAACAGATTTTAAAGAAAGAAACCACTGAGGCCTGAGTTACAGGAGAAAAAAGATAGTAAAGCCTGAAAATAAAAACATGAGAAACATGCAAAAATACAAAAGAAAATAGTAATATTGAGGCAAAGAAAATGAGAAAACAAAACTGTGGAGAGAAGTGTGAGTAAATGTAACACAGAATTATAAAGCGTGAGGTTATATATGCTGTTCTGCAAGTGGAAAGTGTATGAATTCTGTTTGTTTGAGGGTGCCTCATTCCAGAAACAAGGCTTTTGTGCTCACAGTGGAATGGCCAAGTTTTCCCTGTTTGGAGCTAGCTTGAAGCAAAGTATTGGAAAAAAATTCATTGCATGAAATGTAATGGGTGCCTGAAGCTCACACGTTGAATTAGTACAAGCCTGGTTTTGCCTAATGGTTTGCACGTGCCTCATTTGTATTTCAAGACTGCAGTGTGTCCATGTGCACAGTGGCCCGGGGCAGCCTGGAAACAGGCAGTGTGCAGCTGGTCAGTGTGAGGAGCAGAGTGCCCCTGCTCTGCTATTCCTTCTGTGCAGGAAGAGAGGATGGTGGCCCTCCACACTCTCAGAGCTGCTGATTTCATGATAAGACTTCTTCAGTGTCTGATTATTTACCCCTTTGCTGTTTGAACTTGTAAAATCTTAGCTCTGGTTTGCTCTCTGCTGAAGAGTGTGATACCAGAGCTTGCAGCAGCAGCAGCCCCCTCTCTGCTGCCTGTGTCAAACAGTGAGTGAGCTGCAGCAGTGAGGGGGTTTGCCTGCTTCACCAGCAAGGTTTGATTTGTTGATGTCTTTGCTCTATTCCTGCTGTCTGCAGCAGAAGAGAGGAAGTGGGGAGGAGTTTGCACACAGCCTCTGGCTCATGGATGGGGGAAGAGGGGGTGGCCACCAAGAGAAGGGAGGAATTACAAGGAGCTCCCAAATTAAGCTGGGTGTTGGGTGTCATGTGAAAAGCAGGGCCTAGAATGGACAATGAGCTCTGCAGGGAGTGGCAGTGGGATCCTGTAGGCTCCCATGTAGCAGGAGCAGTGCCTAAGGTGCTTTCCAAGGGGAGTGTGGTTTCAAGACCAGCTGGAGCAAATTTGAGCTTGCACTGCTGTTGAAAGGGGAAGTCCTGCCTTCCAGCCCACCCTCTGCTGTGGGCTAGATGCCTTTCCCAGGCACATACCATGGAGAGAGCAGGAATGTTAAGTAGCAGGGTGGCCACTAATGAGCTTCAGCTAATTGCAAAACTTACTCAGAGATAGCAACAAAATCTGGTATTTATCTGGTTAGGTTACACGCTACTTTTGGCAGTATTTCTACAGGAGGTATCTCTGCTGGGGATTTTTCTTCTCTCTTGATGGCACTTTTCCTATGTGCTGGTTTGCTGTTTTTCTTAGGCAGCAGCAAGGGAGGAAGATGGCATTTTAACTGAAGAGATTGTCAAATGTCTGCTGTTGTCTGGGTACTTTGAGATATATGTAGAACTGAGAATTATTCAGCTGTGCTGAAATTAAACCTCTAATGACTGGAACTGCTTACTTATTTAATTAGCTGGGGTTTTGGTTTTTTTATTCCAAAATATCTACTTCTTCCCCAAAATACTGTGACTTCCCTCCTTTTCATTTCTTTACAGAATTCATAATGATTTGTTCTAAGTGAATTGTTCAGGGTTTTTTTTCAGCCTGTTAACAATGATTATTTCCCTGTTAAAAGCATCAGAAGTATTGTTTTCCTTAATGGAAAAGATGTTTGATCAAGTGACTGTACAAATGGAGGCAGCCACTGTATATAGGACGTGGCATTTGGAGGTTGCATGTGTTATGCCTGAAGTGCCAAGTGCTTGGCTGTGATTCAGATGAAATTGGCACTGGCTGATGCCAACACCAATGTAAATGTGGTGTCTTTCCCTATGCTGTAGGGCCCTGAAAGAAAAGTATTGAAGTGAATGAGTGCCAGAGGGGACGAGGTGAAAAGAGAAGTGGTGCCTGTGCTCCTTATTTAATCTCCTTTGTAGCCACAGTCCCACATACTGACCATACCAGTGGGTGTGTGTTCTTGTATCAAAGCAGATGTTTCTGTAAGAAAGATGTTGCTTTGTTTTAATAAATTGAGGTTGTCACTTCAAAAGTGGGAGAGGGAGGTGAAGGAAGTAGCATAAAGTGAGAATTTGACAAATGGGATTTGGAACAAAATCCATGAGGACTTTTGTTGGTAAGAACTGCAGGGAAGAATCTGCTGGTCTTGGCATTGCCCAAACATCTACTTAAGCACTGCTATGATTTACATAAGTTCTGCTCTTTCTCCTTTTAGATTGGTTTTTGGGGGTTTTTTGTTTCCTTTTGTTTGTTTTAAACCAAAAATTTGTAAGTGTTTTGTCATTTGTCATCCTTTACATGTCCTCAGGTATGATCCAGTCCATGTGCTCAGCCTGTTCTGTGAAGGGGAGGGTGGTGGTGATGGACCTCAGCAGTATTTCAGATTGTGATTCAGCTCTTGAAGACAAGCTGTCCTGTTCTTCCCATGCCTTGCCAAGTGTGGTGGTGGTGCTGTTCATCCTCTCCTGGCCCCTTAAATGCTGATACACTCTCAAAAAACACAGTCCTGCTTTGAAGGTGGGAGCTGCCTTTGCCTGCTGTTTTCAGAAGTGGTTGGTTGCCTTTGGGAGTGCTGCTGAGGAGGGATTGGAGGGCATGGTGAGCTCTGTTCAGGCCCTTCTTACATGGCTCCCTGACCTCCTGAAAAACAAGGGTTACAGAAACAGCCAAGGTGAACGGCCCCGTGGCTGTGAGCATTTTCTGTTAGACCTCAAGTATGATCCAAAGGTCTTTTCTGAAGCCTGCTTGCTCTAGACCCTTGGAATGTATCTAGTCACAGGTTTTTTTCCTCCATTTATTTAAAAACCTGGAGTCTCTGAAAACTCCAGTTCTGCATAAAAAGATTTGCTTCTCCTGAGACCAGTTGACTACTCGAAGCTCTTTCAAGAAGAAAAGTCTATGAGGCGTATTTTATTTGAGGATTTGACAGTGTTTTCCCCATCTCCTTATCCTGGGTCTCTACTGCTAAGAAGAAACCTGGAACAGCAGGTTCCTGCTGACCTTTAAAATTATCTCAGTGGAAAGCCTGACACAGGTCTTGTTCCTGTGTGCTTCTGAGTGCCAGTGGGTGCCACCCCTGAAAAAGCCTCAGAAGAAAATTAAAGGGAGATTTGGGGGGAGGATGTGTTTGCATTTTTTTCTGCAGTGGTTTGGGAGCAGCTCAAGTGGGTGAGTGCACTGTTCTCGTTGCTGGGTGCAGACCCTTACAGCAGAACAGCTCTGCTGCAGGCACTGCTGGGCTGGGGGCAGTGGGCTGGGGGCTGAAGCAGGGGATGCAGCTGCTTGTCCCTGCTTGTGGAGCATCCTCTGCTCTGGAGGGCTGCCCCTGTACCTGGGGCTTGCCACCCTTGCAGTGAGCACCTGCTGCACTGGTATTGGCATCCTGGCACAGGGTGCTGTGGTTGGCAGTGCTAGGAATGCCCTGGGCACACAGCAGGGCAGCAAGCAGTGGCGGGCAGCTGGCTGTGCACTGAGAATCCTGTAGAATCCTGCCTGTTGCTAAGGGACTCCTTTTGCATATGCAGCAACACTGGTTTATATAGCAGCTTTCCCTGTGTTTGTTGATTGGAGGCAATTACTGTAAAATACTTGATTTATAACAAGGCATACTTAATAAGCAGCAAAGTAAAATAAATATTCATGAATTACCTGCTGGAGTATGTTCTTTTTGCTGAGTCTTTCCATCTATGTGCTCTGCACAGCCCTGGAACCTCTGGGTCTCTGGAAGTGAAGGCAGCTATGCTGGGTCTTAGCTGGTGGAAGTTTTGGGCTGAAGAAGGAGGGGGACAATCCCACTTTTTCTCTATTTTATTAATCCCAGAGGATAGAGGTGTTTTCCTGAGATTTTTGCAAGCAGCTCATTTGACTCAAAGTGGTCTGCTTGCCTGGCATAGGGCTGTAATGCAGTAGTTGAAGTGTCACCAAAGTGTTTGTGTAAAACATGTGCACTGTGCAGCTACCACATCATTGGGATCTGGTCTGGCTTTTGTGGTGCTGTAGGGAGGTGATGATGTAGAAATAACAGTGCTCTTGGTTAAGTTAGGATGAGCCAATATGTTTAAGAAAATATGTGGGAAATGACAAAGTGCTCATTTGGGATCTATGCTCTTCAAGAATAGGACCACTCATTTAGAGTAGTTCCTAAGTTATTAAAACAAAACAGTCTTCCCTAGAGATGAAGCACAGTCAGCAAAAGGATGAGTAACCTTTGTCTTCTGTGTTGCAGAGTGGCATTCCTCTGACCCTCACTACCATGACCACTTTATTTGGCCAGCCTGATTCACAGGAGTTTGTTTTTATATAGGAGGAGTCTGTGGCGCTTGTCAAAATGAGAAAGTGATCATCAGAGTGTGGCTTGGTATTCCTGCTGCTGGAGCCTTCAGGAGCCAGCACTCAGCCCTGCTGAAGCCAGAGGAGGAGGGCGGAGGAGCACAGCCTGATCAGGTACTGAGCCAGGAATGGGAAGGGTTCTTTGGTGCAGAGTTAAGTTATGGATGATCATTAGTTATAAAAAGTTACATTCTTTGGAAGGTCTTGTTAACATGGTGTGGTTCAATGGAGGCCCAGTAAGGGCAGCCACCTCCGTGGGCCTGGCAGGGGTGGGTGTTACGTGTCTGAGTTCTGTAACAGAGCTGAGGTGAACATAAATGCAACGCATTTTCGGGGGTATTTGATTTGCACATCTAACGTGCAGTACTGCTCAGTACGTGTTTGCAAATACCATTTTCAGGCTTCATGTAAGTTGTGAAGAATGAGCTAGGAGTACTCTTAACAAATGTTTGAATGTTGAAGAGCAGTTTGATGTCTTGAGGGAAGGTTTTTCCCTCAGCTTTATTCTTTGTTCTAGTAGGGAGACTTCAGTGCTAGCTTTAGATGAGTGGTATGTTATGTGGGAACTGTAGAGCACAGAGGTAGCAGACTGATGGCTTTTAAGACACAACAAACTCTTTTTTCTTGTTATGTTTTAATTTGCTGAGCTGTCCGTAACCATTCCTGGAAACTGGTATTTATTCTTGCTTTCACATCTTTCAGAATGTCATACTTGAGAAGATTTAGTTAGGTTCATCTAGTGTGAAGACAGAGAAGTTCAAGATTTTGATTTATTGTATTCGATTTGGGGTTTTTGTCTTACATAACTGTACCTTCCAGTTTATGTGGAACTCCTGCTCTGAGGACCATGTTTTGAAAAGACTTTGCATATTTTTGTGTACCATTAGAGATCCTTTATGAACAGGGCTAGTACTTATGTGGGCTTGTACAATGCTTGGGATGGCAGTGGCATGCAATTCACTGTTAGAGGGAGCATTCTATGAAGAGGCACAATATTTTTTCACCTCAAGTGATGCTTTCTCTGCAGAAATACCAGCCTCTGTAGCTTAGACTGTCTGAATTTATTAGTCACGTTTTTATTTTTTTATTTATTGACACAGATAGAAGCAGTGAGAGTAGTTTAAAATCTGTTAAGACAATTATTCCTAATGTTCTAGAGGTAGTTTTCAGCTCTGTTTATATCTTTCCTGGTGTGGTTAAAAGATAGAGAGCTGATGGTGAAAGATAGAGAGCTGTGGTGAAAAGATAGACTCTTTTTCTAGCATCCATTGTGAATACTACACTCTTTTTTTTGGTGGGTTTTTTTTTTGGTTTTTTTTGGGTTTTTTTTTTTTTTTTTGTTTTTTTTTTGTCTTGGGAAATAAGAATCAGCATTTATTTGATTGAACAACCAGCTTCCTGCTTCCCAAGGAAGAGATAGTGGCTCATTTGCTTGCAAACATCCCTCCTGTGGAGAGTCTTTGTTGGGGAGTTAGAGGAAAGCTAGCAGTTCCTAGTGAAATAGCTGCATAGCAGGATGAAGAGGGATTATTGAAGCATTACTAGGAAATTCATGGCTGTGTGGAAGACCTTATGTACTCCACAGACGAGCTGACCTAAATTCTGCAGCCAGGCCTTACTGGTTTCTGTGTTGATGTGATGTGGCAAGCTGGATAACCTGCAGCAGATCTGGGGTTTGGAAAAAAAAAGCAGAGGGAATACAGAGAAGATTTGTGTTTGAGTGGAAACACAGACAGGCATGCTTTTAAAAGACTAGTGACTTGGTCTTAAATTTTTTTTTGTTGTTTTCTAACCCACACTTCTCTATTCTTAGTATTGAGTATTTTTCACATAGTCAGGATGGGTCTGTATTATAAGGATGCTCATTAGGAAAAGTGGAGATGTTGTTTACTCCTGGATGAGGAATATGTGGATGGATTTGCTCATAAGAGGCTTGGAGTTCTGAGATAGGTTTTAGTAAAGAAACTGTGCTAAGTATCTTATCAGCAGTGAAACAGTTAACACAACTGACACTTGAACTCTTCAGGAAAATAGGATTAGTATCCACTTGACATAAATGGAATGGCTTATGCTTGGGTTTCTAGGCGATGTTTCTTTCTCAAGATTATACATTACATGAAACATGACAAAACAATCCAAATAGAAAACAAAATGCCAGGTCTGGCACAGTCAAGTTGGTCAGTCTGACCTGCGTGCAGTGTTTTTGTGCTGTTACTTCTTGTAGTAGTGTTGTGACTTTGCAGTTTAGTTTCTGCTGGCACAAATGAGGTGTGAGGGCAGTTACTGCTTCCTGCCTTTTTCTGTACACATAAGCTAGACTGATGCAATGCTCTTCTTGGCTTTCACCCTTCCTGCTTGCTCACTTTGGTTACCTGGTCTCACTGCTTCCTTCTCAGGTTCCTCTACTGGTATGGGAGGAATTTTTTTTTGCTAGTACTGCTTATACCATGTTCTGTGAAAGGAACTGTTTATGCAGGCAGAAAAATTTTGCAATCACTAGAAGGACTTTTGCGGTAAGATTTTTACTGGCATAGTTGGGAAGCAAGAAAAAAAAATATTGGCTGATACAGTTCAATGAACAAAATGTTAAAGTGTGGCTAGGGGCTTTGCTGTGCAAGTGTTCTGGTCTGGTTACTGTGATGGAGTGTATGTGTATTTATAAAACATTTCCGTCTGGAAACCTTTTTGTGGCAGCATAAGCTTTAAGTCTTGAATTGTTTTAGAGGAATTTCTGCAACTGCAGCATCCTGAAGTGCCAGGGGAAATAGTGATATTCTGAAACATTGCTGGCTTATTTTAGCTCACATTTCACTTGATGTGCTTTTGATTTGTTTTAAGAACAACTTGTCTGTATAAGCTATTTGTTTACTATACGCACATAATAAGCTGCAATGCTGACCTTCGAGTGGAAACCAGAATGACTGCTGGTCCTGCTGCCCCACTGCCAGGAGCAGGTATGGAGAGGGGATTGGAGAGCAAGGGCTGTTTCCTGTGCGTGTGTTTCAATACCAGAAGCAGTAATTAGAAGCTTATAAACTTACAAATAAATTAAATTGATTGGAATTCCCTCCAAAATGGTGAACTGGTTTTTGCTTGCATTAGTGTTATTGCCAAGGCGACCTCAAGGCAGAAGCAATGTTTTCCTTAGTAGAGATATAGATGTAATTTTGAGTAATTCTTTGCAATGAAAAAAACTTCTGTGTATCTTGCTCCAGTGTGTTACAATTTTCATGTTGGTTTATCTTTTCTTTCTTCCTGTCCTTCCAGCAGAAATTTTAATGTTATCATTAGAGACAGAAACTGAAAAATAACTGGAAAATATCTGGAGAATAGCCCCACTTTGGTGTTTTTTTTCACTGTTTTTGCTCTTGTATTTCTTTGCCTAGACAGGAGACTTGTCCATTACTGATAGCAAAGGGCAGTCCTCACAGTGATGGGTCAGTGAGCTGAGCTGCTTCCAGCTTGTCCTTCTGGAGCCTGACCCAGCCTGGCTGCGGGCGGTGGCACCGACACAGCACGGGGGAGGAAGGGGATGGCCTGGCAGGGCTTGTGGCCAGCTTGCTATAGCAGGGAAAAATCTGAGCAGGGTCAAAATGCAGCACTGCTCTCTTTCAGCCTTCCCTGGAGTAATGTCTTGTTGCATGGTTTTGTGTTCACAGACCTGTTTTGTACTGGATGTGTATCAAATTCAGTGGGCTGCAGTATTCTTAGCTGTATGTTTTGACATATTATGATGTTGTTTTGAAATACCTACCTGCTCTCAGTTCTCAACTGGAATCTCAGGAGGTGCATTTTGGATAGATGGGAAGTGATTCTCAATATGTTGCTCCCCTAAGCATCATCTGTTGTCTTTGGTTGGTGATGCTGTTTTTAAGAAGGCAGCACCATCACAGTTCTTGTTCTCTCAGAGGTTGAGTGAACACTGGAGCACTAAATCAGTGTAGTGAGGTGCAGCATCAAAGAGTGAGGTCTGCCTGTCCTTGTCCATACCTGATTTGGTTTCAGGAGAGATGAAACACTCCCAGCAATTGAGAAATCACAGAAGAGACTGGACTGGGGAAAAGCTGACCTTTTCAACACCAGGTTTTCCTTGTCTAGATGGGCCCAACAAGACTCATGGTGCTGTATTTGCACATGATGGTAAAGAGGACATACCATTAGATGTTGGTGACATTATTGCCTTGCATCTCAGATAGTAAAGATGGGGGAAGAGAGAGAGATTTGCAAGGAAAAAATGAACAAACAGCTCTTTGTTGCTCAATTATTTTAGTGCTTCTGTGGTTTAGCTGTTATATTGTGTTACTCTGTCCACAGCTTTTTATGGGTCTCTTTTGGAAAAATTTAAAATTTACATAAATAATACATTTTTCTAGTTCTATTTATTATTTCAAGTGTTAGAATATGCTTGCAATTACAACATTCCAATGCCTTTGGTGATTGGATATATAAAATCTGGTCTTTGTTGCTGAGCAATGAGCTCCCAAACTTTCTGCTTATCTGATTGCATTTCATGAAGTGGGTTTTGCTCAGTGTATTACTGGAAACATAGAAAAGTCTTCTATGCATAATTAGAATTGTTTTGATCAATAAAGCATCAGTCTCTTTTCCATTCTATTAACTCTTACATTCTGCAGGAGCTGGGCAAAAAAAGTGATTTTTTTTTTCCTGCTCATAAATTGAATCTACTACTTTTTTCCAGGCAGACTGCAAAACAATTTTCTTGGGGAGTTCAAGTAATTATTTAAGGAATATAGTAATTGTTAACATTACTGATATTTGAAACATTGGGGGAAAAACAATTCCATGAAAAGACATTTTTGAGAAAGGAAAACACCATACAGCCTCTTCCCCCTGGCCCTGCCATGTGCTGTTTTGAAGTTCCGTGTTAGTTAAGGGGAGCACTGCCCAGGTTTGGGTTTGGTTTGTTTTTTCCAATCTTTACTATGGCAGAAGCATCATAGTTTAAGGCTTTAGAGGCAGAGCTCAAATGCCACTCCACTATTTCCCCCCAAAACCCCACCAGATTGTTGCTTGTACCAGAGCTGCACTCTGGTGTCCAGCTGTCCTGTTTGCAACTGGATCTGGCAGTCCCACATGCTTTGCCTTTTTGGCAGGTCGTGTGTTTTGGTGGCTTGCTGCCTGCCATGACACCAGGCTGAGATGCTGGTAGTGCTGCTGGAGGCTGGGAGCAGCAGACATTCCTGTGCCACGGGTGAGATGGGAAGGATTGGAAATAAGGATGCTGCATGGGGTTTTTCTTGAGGCGCAAGAAGCTGTGATAGAACCAGACAGCCACCTCTCAAGTCACCACCTTTTGGCTGAGGGCTGATGGCTGTTTTTTTCTAAGTCTCTGTGCTCTCTAGTCCTTGGGCAGTCACTGATTCGTGGTAACTTGCAGTCAAGTTCACAGCAGTACTAGATTTTCCTTCCAGCTTGGGGAACAAGATGGAGAGCTGCAGGTAACTTCTGCAGGATCTGGGTGAGTATTTGTGAAGACAGATGTGGGTGGTGACAGAGCTGGGAGGTATCAGAAGGGAGAACATGGAACATAAAGCACAGCTAATTTTGGTCCACACCTCTGGATTGTGCTGTCCTGGTATGTGTATTTAAACTGAGACAATCTGAAATTACTGGCTGTCAACTTGTTAAAATAATCAGGTTGCCAAGAACTCTATTATTTTGTTAAGCTTCATTTCAGATTTATTTTTTTTCACCTTTAATGGGACTAATTCAGGGGATGCAAAGGTGAGGTTTAGCACGCTAGTTCCACTCCCTGCAGTTCATTTAAATTTTCTTTTCATTTGCTTTTGCCCCCCTGCTCTGTCTCAACCAGTGTTCAGTCTGAAGGCAGCAAGTGAAAAAGTATTTCCTTCACTGAGAGGGTAAGTCTAGGTTGTAGGAGATGGGAAAATGAGAATTGGAGCTCTCATCCATAAACATTTAAACAAAGCTTATTTCAACAGCCTCTTCTGTCTTTGTTAGAATAGTTGGAGGTATGCCAACCTAAAAAGCCCCAAACCTGCTTTGATTTAACTTTCACCTAGGTCTTTATGTGTCATGTCCTAATGAGGGCCAGAGCTACTTCTGTTTTCCTTGTGTGTTGGATAGCACTTTCGTACGTTGGTGGTGGAACTTGGGTGGGTTTTTTGCAGTGTTATTGAGTTTCTTTTCCTTGTGTGGGTTGTTTAAATAGCTGTGCTACTGGGAATACAAACACTTAAAATTGAAAAATATGATGAGGCAAGGGCTGTCAAGTATTATGCATCAATTTTGTACTTTACATGCTGAGGTCCTGACCTACTTGAGGTCTCTAGGTACTTTTGCAGTGTAAGTGTTCAGCAATGATAAACTGCAGTGTCTGGCAGAGGGATTTGGTGTGCAAGGACACCTGAAAAAACAACCTTTAATCCTTTCCCTGAAATGAGCTGGTTTCCAGGTTTCTGTTTTTTCAGAGGAGTTGGACAGGGTGCTTCTATTCAGTGTGTGCTGGCATGATATTCAGTGGTCAGCACCTTGTTTTAATAGTTGTCAACAAAGTAATATTGATAGAGCTGACTTACTGGATTTTTTTCTCTGCATGTGTGCCATGTTAATTCTTTGAATCTATTTTTTTCCTCATAAGTAATCAATATACCAGGAAAAGCCCCATTCACCAATAGCATCTGAAAACAGTAAAAAGAGCAGGAGACCAGAAAGCCCCCAGGTATCCCTAAACAGCAACAAAAAAATGAGCTATAATGTGGTCAATGGGAGAGCTGCTTGTAGCCAAGGGCACTTGCTGAGAGGAGACAGATTATGAAAGCTCACCTTTTATCTTGGATTTTTGAATGAGGAAAAATGTAATTGTGTTCTCTAAATAAATGAGCGCAGTAGTTATGTTATGTTTTGTTCCTTATGGTATTAAATGGCTTGTTAATATTAATAGTTTCACAGCTTGTCACAAAAGGCCTTGGTGTTTATTCTTGGTTTTCTAGATAGTCTGATTACAGGTGATGGAACTAGACAAGCTAAAGGGTCATGGCATTTTAGGAAGTGATTCTCTAAATGAATATCTCAAGGACCTTTTAGAGTTAGAGGTGTCCCCAAGATAAGCTGTTACTGATCTGAGGCCACAGATATGAATGTTTCTTGCTTATTAAATGACCCAAATGTGAGTAGATGTGTGTATGAATAAAAGGCTTTGTGGATCAGCACTGGCTGAAAATGTTTCTGAAGTTTGCATGGGTTAAACAGCGTTTCTTGACACCTTTTCTGCAATGTCATCTACCCCATTAACAGCATATTTAGGGGATGGACTTGTTTTGGTTCTGTACAATCAGAGTGCTCATAAGGAATGTGCATCTTGTTTTCACAGCAGTCATAGAGCAGTCCTCAGGAGCTGACTCACTGCTATTTTGTAAGCAGGGTTTGCCTGCCCGCCTTTTATGCGGTTCTGCATTTTTCCATTCCACAGTCCATGGCAATTTAGATCTTAAGTGTGCTGGTGCTAAAAAGCCTGCTTCCTGGAGTAGATCTTACCTCTATGTATGTGATGTGTACTTGGCCTAATTTGATGCTAACAAAAGTAATTTTTGATTATTTCACTTTTTTCTAGTTGTGTCTTAATCGTGTTATATTACAAAGGCACTTCCCCTGCAGCTAATGTACATGATCATTAACAAACAAGTATTAATGATTTGGGGGGAATTTTATTTAGTCTGTTAGTTATTGTTACACTGTCACACTTGCAGGGGCTTGTTTTCAAATTTTCCTGCACAATACTTGACTTGAGTTTTAGATTAATTGTCTTGTTCTACTTGCATTTTCACTGAGTTTTGCTATTGGGATGTCGTGGTAGGGTGGGACTGGTAAAAATGGGCCACTGGAAAGATACAGAAGGAAGGCCTTGGAGGCTCCCTATAATTTGAGCATTCAAGTTAGAATTTCTAGTGTGTAGCATACCTTGAATAACACTGGTTTCCATTATTGACTTCCAGAATCACTTAAACTCACTCTCACACCTTAGTAACACTTTATTCATGGCAAGTCAGGTATTTTCTTGTGACTTTTTATTGTTTGCTTTTACTTGACTCAGATTATTTTTTTCCATGTTGGCATCTTTGGAGGAAGTAAAGTACCAGCAATCTTCAGTGCTGTCATGATTTTTATTTTTTAATGAAAAGCTTTTCTGAAAATAACTGTGCACCAATGTGTAAATCAAAGTGTTTTCACAAAGTACTGCTACCTTTGTAATTTTTTAAAAGCTTTCCTAGGTAAAAGTTGGAAGATCAGATTGTTTTAATTGATGTTTTTGCAAAACATGTGGCTGGAAAACTGACAGTAGTCATGTGAATTTGTATTACTTCTGCATGATTAAAATCAACAGCAGCACTCTGGGCTGCTACTAGAAATATTTCAGAAAAGCCCTACAGGAGAGACTAGGGGAGATAACCTAGCAGAGACTTTTTTTTCCTTTTCCTCATATTCTGTGGTAGCTCCAAGGCTGAGTATAGTAAAAGGGGAAGATGTAAATCATTCTTAGGGCAAAAGGGTGAAGTGATGCTGGTTTTCCTGGTAGTAGCCAGAAGGCTGCAGAGAGGAGAGAAGCAATAGGAAGCTCTTTGTTTCCTGGGTGGGGTTTCACATTTGACGCTGGTCAGTGGGAGCCTGATCCGAAGGCACCGGGCGGGTAGAACGCAGCACCTTCCCTGGGAGCTGCTGGACTTCAGCCTGGGTGTTCCTGCAGGAAACTCCACCCTCTCCTTCTATCTCTGGTACGTTTTCTAAGCCTTGATGTCGTCTTCTCACTGCTGGCAAAAAGTTAATGTGTGGGAGATATGCAAATGTCTTGTAGTGTTCTGATGTAATTTTAGCACAGGGAAAGAGCAAGCTCTGTACATAGGTATCACTAACTGAGCTGCAGTCTTGCAGCTCAGTTTGTTTAGTAGAGCTGTCAAACTTTGAAAAGAGATTTGCATGGATGTGGGGTGTAGGATCAAGTTTGTAATTTTGTAAACTTAAAAAGTAGCTTCTATCAGTCCACAGTTCTCTAAATTCCTTCACAGACAGCAGAAACTGTCTGGATGAATACAGAAGAATTGTATAACTCAATGACATGATAATTGAGGATTTCTCATTATCTGAATCCTCTTATTATTTACAGTGTATACTGTCGCTGCAAGAATACTGGCCTTGCAGTGAATAACTGAGGTGGACTTTAGTGGACTTTATCTTCTCTTGTTTCTCTCAATGTAAAATTCTAAATAAAATTCTGTTTTACCTTTTCTCTTTTTTTCTTTGTGGCTTGGGGTTTTTTTTGTGGTTTTTCTTTTTGGTGGGGGAGGAATTTTTCTTTCCAGGTATAATGAGGGCTTGATGATCTTGTGAGAGAGGAATGAAACTACTAAAAGTCTTTCTCATATGTACAGGGTTAAGTATTAGTCAGGAGGGTAATGTTCCAGTGGAATTGCAGTCTCCCCATAACAGTTTAGACTTTGGTAAAGCAAGTGGATGAGTCATTGCACGGATTTGATGGCTGAAAAGATTGATTAATAATTAATTTAAAAACAAGATGCCCTTTCCTCTGTGTCCTTGCTTTCAGCCATTCAAAAGATCATCAGATTCCCACATGTAGTTTTAACATTTGAGTACTAGGGACGTGTTTACTTTGATGTCTTTCCCTGAACTGAAAATGTTGCTTTGTCTTTGCTTTTGCTCACACATTATTTATAGAGATATAAATGTCAAATTTGATTCAAGTGTTCTGATGAGGTTACTGCACTTAGAAGGAGCCAAATGTTCCCATTTGGTGTGCTAAGGTTATACTTGCCTCATGACCTTTTTGAGATACAGTGGTCTACCAGGTGCTTCATGGGTAATGGCATTCCTGATTTTCAGGAATTCTCACAGGTTCTTTGCTATTCTTCAGTAGACATTTGTCAGTCAAGGATTTGTATTTCTACAGGTTTGCATTTGTGCTGAGTGTCTAATGGGAAACCTGTGGTTTCTAATAGGAAAATGGGTCCAGGGTGCTTTCTAGCCTTTATGCTGGGATAGTGATAAAAGTAAAGATGCTGCTGACTGCAGTGTAACCCTGAAAGGATGTAACCCTCAAAACGAGCCCTTTGAATTCAGTTAAACTAGCATAATAATGTCTATTTGAGAGGGGTTCAACAGCAGTAGGTCGAGATACGGGGTCAATCAAAACCAATCCATGAAAGGTACAGAAGCTTCAGCAACCTTTTGGAATCCTTTAAGGTGAATTGATACCCTCTTGAGTGCTCCTGTCTGGGGGCAGATCTTTGATACAAGATAGGTCTTGTGACTCTGATCTTAGAAGAGGTAATAACCTGTGTTTTGTCTTTTTGGTTAATTAAAATCATGCTATGTGCAATCCTTGTCAATTTAGGTAATGAATCGTGAATATTTAGTGCATGGCGCATGCACATCAAGACATCTCTGTGCTGACAGTGTACAAAAAGCCACTGTTGAAACTTTCATTTTTACTTATTTATAAGAGTGAAAGGTGAATGGAAATGCGTCATAATCTTACCTTGAGCTGTTGCTATCATTCATAATTTAAACCTGAAATGCTTCCCATTTTCAGTGTAATGATTCTCTTAATCATTAAATTCTGAACTATGGCAGGCTTCTGTAAAAAGAAAAAGGCTGCCAGATATTTGGTACCAAGATGTAGCTACAACCTTCTGGTGTTGGTGTTTGTGACCTTGCATATTGTCAGGTATGTAAGGTACAGCAGCTGACACCTTGCACTTTACAAAGCCTCAGTCTTTGAAGATCTGTCTAAATTTTCCAGCCTGCAGATAATGAAATACTTTGGCCTCCTTTAACTGTGAATGTTATTTTACTGTAGTCAAAAGTTAAGATTTAGTTGCACTGCTTTACAAATGCTATATAATTGTTACTGCATATTGCAGAGTTACTATGAGTAGGGATTTTGGCCTTTGCAAGGATAGCATTGGGGTTAGACTTCAGGAAGTTTTGTAAAAAGAGGTTGTTTCTTGACCTTTGTGATAAAACCACCATTTGCCTGTGCACAGAATATGGTAGGAGAAAGCTCTCCCTCCCACTACCTCTTTAATTTGTGTTAAAAGCACTGAAAGTAGGAAATGTGGAGATGAGATTTTGGCTGCAGGGAAGAATATGTAGTCTGATTTATAAAACTAGACCTTCTTGAATGCTTGTTTTACTCCAGCAAAGCCTCCTTTGGTAAACGTCATGTGCAGGATTGAGTAGGTGTTCACCTGCTGGTTTGTCGAGAGAGGAGGACAGGAAAGCAGTTTGCTCTTGAGGGGTGCTGGGAAGAAGTGGATGATTTCACAGCCTGAAGTATATAAAACTTGCTCTGGTGTCAGTATGGGCAGTGGAATTTGACAAGAAGTGGGAGGGGAGAAGTGTGTGTGACTAGGGTGATACTTGGTGTTCTGGAAGGAAGAAGCAGGGTCTGGAATTCATAGTTTGACATTTTTGAATGTGGGAAAGAAGCCAAAGGAAGCTAGTGGGTGTTGGGACATGACTGATTTGCTCCAGTTTACAAAGTAGGTGTGGACAGCAGAAATCAGAAGGACAGCAAGAAATCACCAGGATTTGTTTTAACTGAAGGGGCAAAAAACTGCCAATGGAATGGTCACCCAAGGCACCCTGAGCTGCTCTAGGTCCTGATATTGGAGCCTGGCAGTGCAGCTGTTTTCAGCTCACAACTTGAGAGCCACTTTGCTCTGAATTACTGCCATTGGGAACATCCTAAGGCAGAGAAGTCCCTGAAGAGAAGCAGTTGCAGTTCCATTGGCTTTTTCTCTGGGATCACTGCGGGACCCCTGGATGAGTGAGACAGGGGTCAGAGATGGATTGGTGTTTCCTCCAGGCCTTATGAGATTTGCCTGTGGAGAGAGATTTGTGAGTTGAGCAATGGTGCTGTAAGAGGATTCCAAGGCAGAGCGGGTGAATCTGGCTACTGGAACTTGCCCTAAGGAGCCAGACTCACCAGGGCAGCGTGCCTGAGTGTCTTTGTCCAGAGCCTGTGGAGTTAACATACACAAAGTATGTGGCCGGGCAATCCTTGTGCATTAACTTTGGTAGCTTTTGTAAGGTATCTCCTGTTAATTACCTTGCTGTTGAATATGTGAAAAGTAAGATTGGGAGTTTTTTTTTCTTTCTATTAAGCTGAACTAGAAATAGTCCCTATGGGTTTTGAGGCTTGGACACAAGAACATTACTTATCATGTGGTGTCACATCAGCTGAAATCCTCAGACAGTAAGGCTGCTGGGTTTCCTGACACTTGCCTTTCTCCTAGTCTGTCACAATTCTTCCACCATTCAGACTGGCATTTCTTGTATGTTTGGGTTATGGGTTACCCCCATAACAAAGCTTGTGAAACATGACAGTCTGTGAAAAATAGTCTGTAATGTTCCTTCAGCTTTTCCACTGGGATAATTTTTCACATGTACGTTTGCATTAATAGCAGCTAGCTTCTAGTTAATAAATACAGTGCCCTGTGAAATTAATGGGTTATTAGGGTTGGATGGGTTCCTACAGTGCCCTTAGTGCTGCAGCTTTCACTAGCTAGCTGTGCCTTTGCTTGTGTGCACAGCAGAGTTGTTTACATGTTAGGAATATGCTAGAGGCAAGGAGAAAGGAACAGCTTTAATGTGATGCAGCTTAGATGCTCTGTGGGGGAGGCCTCAGAATTGTTCATAACAGGATCAAATGTCAATCAGTGTTTTGAGAAGAATAAAGTTACTGTTTATGAGAAAATTAAAGAATAGTATATTACATGCTTTTCCTCCATCTATTTTTGACCCTGTCTAGGAAAATGTCCCTCTCCTGTGGTTCTCTTGAACCCTGTAAGAGTATCAGTGATGCCTAGGAGAAGGATGTGTGCAGACCTCTCCTTTTGGCTCCAGCCACTCCTCTGGGCTGCCTTTGGTAAGGAAACAAGTAATATGCCAGCCAGCTTCTTTCAGCTCTTGCATGGAAAGCCTGGTGATCGTGTTGCTGAGGATGCTGCTAGAACATTTTGGTTACTATTAAATTTCTTCTACAGGCACATCTGGGGATTTACTGCTCTATAGGGTAAGAAAACAGTTACTCTGACATCAGGCCATGAACATGAGAAAATGGCTTCTCCCTCATTGCAAGGGAGGAGAGAGAGAAGTGGAGAAGACAGCTGTAAACCTCCTCCTCTCCCTCCGGAGCTATTTTTTGCCAGTGACAGAGAATGGTGGGATGAGCAGAGCTGATCTATATCTGCAGCAGGCTGTGGCTCTGATCTGAAGATGTATCCCCAGGAAAAAACAATGAGAGCTTAAGCTGCGGGGGTGGGAGCATCTGAAGTCAAAGCACTTCTCTGCTGGTTCTGCACCTGCAGTTTCTGTTCCAAGCTGCTTTGCATTGTAGGCAGGTGATGCTTAAAATTTGTCAAGAAGGGGCTATCACGTTTTGTCTTAGATTATGCTCCATGTGCCAAGCTGTTAGGGCAGCAGGCTGGGGTCTGGAAGAGCAGCTGGGGAATGCAGCTTGGGCAGAAGGGGTAGGGATGGGGAGGCAAGGGCTGGAGAGGAATCATGGATAATTGTGTCAGAATAAAAGGCTTTTCAAACCTAGGCTATGTGCCTGCTAGAAATGCTATTCTAAAACCTTGCAAATACACAGTCAGGAATTTCATTTGCCAGAAATCAAGCTTTTCTGATTGTGTTGCTTCTTGCATTCTTAGAATGGTTTGGTGTTGAACCAGTGTCCTGATATGTTGTGTTGTCTGAGCCTGTCTCCCAAGGGAGGTATTTTGGACAGTTACTCCCAAGTAAATTCTGTGTGTCGTTCTGGAGTTAAGGGCTTGTCTTCACATGCCATTAGGAAATCCTTCAAGTCAGCTGAAGGTGTGAATTTAAAGTGAATTGCTTCAACTGTTCTACACCTTTGAGGCAGAATAATTGAGAGTCACTCTGATTCTGAAGAAGAGCATCAGAAGAAAGTCTCAAAGAGTTAAATCAGTTTTTTAATTTACATGGTTTTTGTCTTAAGAATTAATCCAAAGTGCCTTATACAGACAAAGCCTCAAAGTGGATTATATTATATGGGAAGGCTCTTCTTAAGGATTTGGGAGGGTTTATGTGGATGTAGATGTTTTACTAGTCAAGAATAGCACTTGTATTTTAAAGTCACCTTGTACTTTCATCTGAATTCATTTTTCAACCTTCTGACTCTGCTAACCTTAAGCAGAAATTATGAGAGGATGTGAACTGACTTTAGGCTTTGCAATAGACCTTTAAGGGTGCCATCAGCAGCATTTTAAAGCTGTCGCTAGCCATGTAACGACTGAAAATTTCAGTAGAAACTTCTAGTTCATGTATTTAATCTTTTATAGTGAATGGAATGCACTTTAGTGGATAAAACTGCTGATTTCTTCTGAGATTTTCTAAGCTGATGGGAGGAGAGTGAAGGAAATTAGAGGAGTACAAGCTCTCTGAGGAAATCTTAGAGTTCCACCCCAAACTGAAATTCTTCCCATCCCATACAAAGTTTTTTTTTCAGGGAAAAAAACAGGGACCTTTAGCAAAATCTGGGTAGTAGAAAAAGGCTGAGTGTTCTGTTATCTGAGGCTTTTGGCAATCTGCATAGTTATGTTTACCTCAAGCCTGAGAGGAAGGGGCAGAGGAATCTGGCACAGGGGTTGTGCACTTCGGACTGAACTGTCTGTGCAGACTGGCAGGTTGGAATATTTGCTGCCTAATTTGGGAAGAATTTGTTGGAGAAGTCATGGACAGAGCTCTCTGTTTTGCATTTTAATGTACTGCTACAGTCTTTTTTTCTTCCTTCTTTACTTCTCTTCCTTTTTTTAATAAGAAGAGGAATGTCTGAATTACTGTAGCTATTTTTCCTTAGTCATTTTCAGTTGTACAAAATAAGTTGCAGTGGCTGATGTACAGCGAGAACACAGATTATTGCCTTTTCAGTTACTGAATGTAGACTTGTGAAACACAGGAAGGAATTTCTAATTTAACTAAATTCATGCAAGTATGTGTTTCAGCAGCCATGTGAGATTAAGTAGAAAGGTCCATCGTGTATGTTGAACTGCAGAATTCCATCTGTAGAGTGCTACTGCCATGCTTTTAGAACACATAATAGATCACTGTGTCTGGATAGTTAGCATATTATTTAAATAAGGTTGTGAAAATTGAAAGTTCTGAATGTTTTTCTTACTGTTGAGGCAATTAAAAAGTCAAATGTTGCTATTTTCTTGCTGAATACTTTTATTGCCCTGTGAAAGACTTGGTTCTAGGACTAAGGACTGATTCTGCCTGAAGGTTTAATTGACAGGATGGTCAAATCCAGGCAGAGCACAGATGCCTTCATGTTGGGCAGATGAGGGATGTTGCATCTACACTCTGAGTGCACGTGCTTTGCAGTGCCTTTCTTGGCTGAGGAGCAGTGCAGTTTCTGTGCAGTGTCCCACTGGGACCAGACTTGAGGTGAGCTCATTGTGCCTTGTTCATCAAACAAGCAGCAGGTGGCTGGGCTGTGCAGAAGCTGTTAACCTGAGTGAGGGTCAGGCTGATGGTGGGAGTCTGAATTTGTACACTGTCCAGTCTGGTTGACTTATCAAATTGGGTACTTGGTAAATTCCTCATCTTTACAGTCAAGGACTAGATTTTGAGGTGCTTTTTAGAGATGTCTGAAATGGCTGATCAGTAAATGTTAGGTTTGTTTCCCTTTGTACACTCTGGTTAGTTTTGTTGCTTCCAGAGTGCTGAACATCCTGTTGGCATCATGGAAAGCTGCTCATGGAAATTTAGCCCTCTGCAGGTCAATTCTTGTTTCAGGTCTTCAGCTGACAAAGCTACTGTGGACTTTGTTATCACACAGTTAGAAGTTGGTTGGTTGCCATGGGACCATCGAGTGTGACCCATTTATGTAAAGGATAGGCAAACAGCAAACAGCCCCAAAGAAATTGCACTTAATGCTGCAAAAGAGCATATTTGTCATCACTGAGAACTCAATGTCATTGTAGAAAAAAAAAGTGAATGGAAAACAGATCTTTGTAAGAAGCTGCTAAATAGTCCAAAATCTGAAATTTTGGTTTAAAGAAAGAAGACATCTACACTAACAGCCCTCTGGTTTCAGGACACATCTCGAAATGTAAAAGAAAAGCCAGTAATTAAGGGGAAAGTGGATATATGAAATTAGAAGTTAAGGAAGTAAGTTAAAGAATTAACTGAATATTTTCTACAGCTCAACTATGTTATAAATAATTCAAATTACTAGACAGAGATACTAAAGTAGCTCATGCAAAAAAACAGAAATATTTGTTAATACTCTTCCATATTTGGGAAGGTGTAGAATGTGATACCATCAGTGTAATTCCAACAGAGAATTAAGTCTAATTTAAAAGTCTGTAGGCATGCAGACAGTTTTCAATAACTGTTGGTATTGGGGGTCTTAAAACCAACTGTGCTGGAATAGACAAGGAAAGGGTGGGAGACTGACTTAATCATAATCTGGATAGTTTGAAATTATCAGTCACCAAAATACTGAAAAAAATTAAAGCAAGCAGGACTCTGAGATGTAGTAAAGCTATGTCTTCAAAGGCAGCTGCTGCAAGGGGGATGGAGACAGTTCAACCCATTATGGTCCTCTGCTACTCCCTAGCTCCTTCTAAGTGCTGTCTCCCATTCCTTCTCTCAGCAGCTGCAGAGTAGTCAGTGAGGACTGCTGTGCCCCTTGGGGACTCCTGTCCTGACATGTTACTGCTCTGTGATATTGCAAAAGTAAACGAATTAAGAACTGACTAACTGATGTTTGAAGGTTAGTCACTTCTGGTGAATCATTGTCAAACAGAAATGCTTCTAGAAATCTTGTTTTAAGGATTGAGGTGAGGGCATATTCCATTGAACCTTTTCATCAAGTAGCTAGAGACAAGGGCAGGATCTGTACTGATAGAATTGGCAGGCCATACCACACCAGGCAGTGTGGTAAACAAGGACAAAGCAGCTTGGACACCAGAATTCACACGGCCTGGTGAACTGTAACAATCAAAGGTGCAATTTGATATAATCTGTAATATGATGGGGCCTGCAGGTCTTGCACTTCAGTATAGTGACAGAATAGTGACCACTGCTTGGGGTACAGTGTGAGTCAACAGCTGGACATGACTGCTGTCTTGCAGGGCAGCAAAGGGGCATAACTGGGGGTAGGAGGGGCAATGGGAGGAGGAAGGTGAATTGTGTACAGTTCTGAGATCAAGAGGAGCCTGTTGAAAATGGGAGTGAGTTCACATAAGTCAGAGAAGGTATTTGAAGGCTGACTGGTGTTCCACAAGGCGAGCCTGAAAGGCTCATTCTGTTGCTGGGTTTGTTGTTTCTTGATAGATAAGTGGAGGAACTTAATAATTGGTGGGAAACACCTTCTGAGGGAGAGCATGCTGGAGGCTGAAACGCAAACAGAAGCAGGCATGACACAGAACTGATGGCTGGGAGCTGCAATCAGGCAATTGGAAATAAGTGCATTTGTAATGGTGAGAGAGCATAAGTGCTAGAACAAATAAATAACAGAGGAAAGTGGTGAACTCCACCCAAAATGTTCCCAGGGCTGAAAGATTTTCTGGAAGTGTCCTCTGTGCTAAATACAGGAATTATTGAGAGCAGTGGTATGCTATGTCAAACTAACTTCAGTAAGTCATGGATGGGACTATACAAACCTGCAAACCAAACTGTTTTTCACATGTGCTTCATAGTTGAGCTGGCCTCTCTGCTAGAAAGTGTGTATATATATACATATATATATAGAGCATATGTGTGTGTGTGTGTAGTTCAGGAGAGGCACATACATGGGTGGTGCCTCTTGGCGTGAGATACGTAGCTCCTTTGTTAAATATTTCAAGAGCAACTGAAGGAATTGAAATCCACAAGTGGTGACCAAGAGTTTCCTAACCACGCATATGGTTCTTCATGGACTCAAACTGGGAAACATGAGTGCATTTCCACTCTGCTTATGCTAGGAAATAATTGCTGTCTGCAGGGCAGACTAACTTGTGTGTAATGCTGTCTGAACGCTTCTCTCTCTGGAACTGACCTTTCTTGCATATGGCCAGTTTTGGACTCTTTGCTGCTCTTCTCTTGTAAAGCAGCAGCTTAGATCTTTCTACTCCTCTTCTTCAAGGTGCATCTAAAGGAGTGTTGAGGAAAAGTAGAACAGAATGGAGTAAGTGCGGCAGCAGGCTCACAAGCAATGAGTTTATGAGTAATGTTTGGGTGGGGGGTTGGGTGTGGTTTGTTTTTTTCTTTTCTTTTTTAAAGTGGACAGTTAATTTCTGAAACTCATTGCTACATGATACCATTACGGATAAGAATTGATAGGATTCTGGGAAGGATTAGACACCCAGGAAATTATTTCTTTAGTTTCACATAAATATGAGTCTGTTCTGGGCTTATAAAATAATTGGTAACAGTGGGGTCTGATGCAGTGGACTGATTATTGTATAGCTGTTTCCTAGTAAACTTCTTTTGCTGTATCTGTTTCTAGCTACTTTCACAACAGGAACTGGTGATTCAGAGTTCTGTTTCTAGATTTAATATGAGAAGGAGCATAATTCAGGCAGAAGGAACACTGAGGGTGTGTGTACGAAGGGGAGGTGGTGATAAAGGGAGAATGCACCCTGTGTGCTAAAATGTGTCATTGTGCCTCTGATTGCAGGGCATACATGCTGATACACAAACAGAATATGCATGCATCAGAGCAGCAAACTGCTTTTTGACCACTCAGCTTTTCAGTGACAATACTTTACAGTATTTCTCTGTTGTATGATCTGCAGGGAAAATGAAGCATCTTTGACGATTGATACCATCAGAAGTGAAGAGAGAAATAGAGCAAGGAGATTTAAGTTATGGAAAGAAGATTTAGCTGTGTTTTTGTCAGGCAAAAGTCTTCCATTTCCTTTGTAATTACCTCTCGACACTTGTTTTGGAGAAAACTCTCTGTTCTTAAATGAAGAGTTACAGATGCTGTAATTTTCATTACTTTTTTCTTTTTCCCTTCCCAAGGTTACATGTAGGTGAGACAGGCACACCCAGAACTTTATTTGGTGTGACAGTTGCATCTGGTAAATAGAACTGGACAGAAAGTATTGATGGGAACGTGCAGGTACAGGCATAATGACTGTGAGGGCTGTGCCACTGTTCCTTCCCTTTCATGGTTTCCAGGCCTGGGGGTAGCTGCTCAGCACTGTTAGCAGTGTATGCCTCTGTGTGCTCTTGAGATGTCCCTTGAAGAGCAGAGAGCTCCTCTGTGTTTGTCACTGTGTCCACACAGAAACACATGGACGTGATCAAAGAAAGAAGGTCAGCTCTGCACGTGTTTTGCAACCCACGTCTGTCCACCACCCAGGTTTTGGTGGAAAGCAATCTGCAGGATTATAGAACAAGAACATGAGAAAAATGGTGATGTAGTTAAAGTTTTAAAACTTGAGCAGGTTCAAAAGATGAAGCATTTTAGCTTTGCTGTCCTTGTAGATGGGAATGTTATTTTGTTGTCATGCCATTTGTGGCCCAAAGATGGGGACCAGTGAGCAGACTTTCTCTGAAGTTCTTTGCAAGGGTAAAAGGAACACATCAGCCCTACCTCTGCAGGCTGCCTTTATAGCTTAATGTAGCACTAATCTGGCAAAGAATCAAGTAAGGATACTGGACTGTGAACAGAGGAGAACATGATGTTGAAATCATAGACGCTATGAATTGGCTCTTAAGAGCTGCATCAAGAAACACAGTGAATTGTGATCTTTTGTGGCTTTTGTATGACTGCCATATTTTTCCCTGCATGCAGTCATTCCAACACAAGTAAAATTCTTTGTTGTAGGAAAGCTAAATATTTTTGAATGCTGAGTCTGAAACACAGATGATATACTGCAGCAAAAGACTCTCATGGGATGTTTTTACGAGATGGCTTTTATTTGTTAAATGAGTTTTCAGTAGTTCCTCAGTACATGCTATTGTATTGTTTGTGTGATGCCTTACAGTGTCACTGGTCTGATCTGGACTGTGATGACTGAATAAATTGCATCATTTGCTGACTGTGGAAAGATGGCTTGATCTGTAAGACACATTTGTGTATATGTGCATTTTGTAATGTAATAGTAATCATAAATTAAAGATGTTCAGTTAATGCCAAATACGAGCTGTATTCATAACTCTTGCTGTTCTTGTCTACCACAAGATTTCCAAGAGTCAGAGGGGATCATAGAGGAAACTGAAGCTGCTTTTGTACTTTAAGGGGGGGAAGGTAATGAAATAAGTTATGTCCTCTAAGACATCTTGAAAATGGAGACTTTTAAGTGGTCTTTGGGCTTCTACCAAGGAGCATGCGGCTGGCATTTAGGTTTTGTGCATTAGAGGAAATAAAACACTAGAAATCCCTTGGCTTTCATCCACAGAGAAATAGCTATACTTTGCTGCTGTGTTTTGGCCGTGTTGTGTTTTGGCAGGGTTATGGTAATTTATAATTTTATGTCCTGTGGGTTTTCAGTGACTTAGAATTACTAAGAAGAAGTAGTTTGCCCGGAAGTGGTTGGTGAGATGGTGTTACAGTTGGCAGGGAGACCTCCTCTAGGACTTGGAGGCTCAGACCCTGTAGTGTGTTGTGGCTTTGACAGTGACAGATGTCACAGAGGAGGACTGGAGGAAACTATAGGAGCTGGCCGTGGTGTTGCGATGTGGTTGATTGTTCCTTGCCGATCCTTGCCTTGGATGATAGAGGTGTACACCTTGTAATTAAAAAGCTCAAGTGCAAGTCTCACTGGGAAAAGTTGAATAATTTATGTTAATATGATTATGCTTTTGCTCATTGCTAAAAAACTTCCAATTTTGAGTCTGTGTTACAGTGAAGATTTATTGAGAGCTCTGTTCAAATTGCAGCTATTCACAAGTAGCAACTTAGAGGCAAGAAATCATTTTATGTAAGTTAATTTCAAGAAGTGCTATCCTCACATTATTTTTGTTAACTGAAGGCAATAAAGATTCTCTAATAAATGAGTCATAATAGCATTATTGCTCTTATTTATATAACTTGAGATCTTGTAGTCCAATCCTGTTGGCCTTTACCTCCACGACTGTTTTAACTTCTGATGGGAATTTTGTTTCTGTTTTAAGCCACTTCATGATTACTCATTTCATACAGTCAGTTGTTTCTCTCCCCTTTAGGGGTAGAAGTAAAACTTTATTTACATCTTGCTTCTCGTAATTTGACAAAGCAAGGATCAGTGAATATGGCTGTGTTCAGTAAGTGATTCTATGCAGAGCACTAAGGAGAACTGTACCCAGACCAACTATGTGTGGAAAACTTGGCTAAACTCCCAAAGGAAGAGTTTCAGTAACTGGAGAGAAATGGTTTTATTTGTGAATTGTACACCTGCATGGAAATACCAAAATTCCCTGCTACTTTGTATCTTTCAATAATACTTTTTTTCAATCACTTTTCATAGTAGAGTTGCATGGTAACGAAAAATTCCAACACACTGCCGATACTTGAAAACTTTTTTTAGGATGACTTTACTTTGTGATTATCCTGAGGTCAAAGTGTTACTAATGTAGAGAATAAAAGATTTATTTCAATTTCTAGCCCATGGCAGAAACTTAAAGATTCTTCCTCTTCATAACTGGTCAGTCTTGAAACTCTGCTTTCCTCAAACACTCTGCTCTGTGAAATCTGATGCAATTCAACTGAATTTTTGGGCCATAATCCTTTTGAATCAGGATGACACACTGTATAATGCAGTAGGGCTTTGCGATAGATTAGGGAATTGAACTTTTTATGCACTATAAATATCAAGTCCTAGCAGAGTGTAAGTCAAAAAAATCACCTTTTTTTTTTGTTTGCTTGTGTCAATTTGAAGAAACTGACCAAGACACAGGAGCTGGAGACACAAGGCGCACGGAACATCCAATTCAAGTGTTGTGGAAGGTAGTGAGTGGCATCTGTGAGACAGACAGAGTGTCCCTGCTGAGTCAGGAGCAGGATTGTCAGAGTGCTCTCTCATACAGGATGCTTTAACCCAACAGGCAGCACAGTAAGCTATTAGCCATGTTTCAAGAATAGGCTGCAACAACAGTGCCTACTTATGTGTGGTGAGCAAGGATCCAGCTTTGGTATTGTGATCCAGGGCTTTGTCACAGTGAACATGGACATGGCTGTGTCCATATGCAAGAATTTAGAGCTCACAGCATTAGCACATCACCTGCCTTTTTAGAGTCACCATTTTGGGTCTTACCTTCTAGGTCAGTTGGTGCTATGTGTGGGTGTCTCAAGCTTAGTGATGAGAGAGAAGTACTTCATCTGGCTTCCTAAAGTAAATCTGTTCTTGGGAAATTAAAACCAGTGCAGGCTTAAAGGAATAATTTACTTAAATTTTCATTAATCCAAAGTTGCTTGGTGGTTTTATATCTAAGAGAGAGGGTTTTTCTGTTAGCCTTTGAGGAACTTGAAACTGAGATTAGAATTGCTGTTTAGTCTAAAAGGGAACAAAAACTATAGCTGAGTTCTGGGCCTTGATAACATTTTTGTTATTTAAAAAAAAAAGTACTTCAGGCATGATTTGGCAGGCAGAACTCTTGGTCAAAGACAGGCTGTTGCAAAACTTTATCTTAAATGGATGGTTTTAGTCTGGCCATGACAAATCCTAAACTCTTGACTGATGGCTGATGGGTATGTAGTCATATGTATATTATTGTACACCCACATGCATGGGCAGTTATCCAAGTGTGTGATGAGATAACAGGAAAATGTAAATAAAGTGGCTGGCTAGTTGTCCTAATGTTCTTGAGTAGATCCTTGTGAAAATAATGCCAGTCAGACTTACAAATAGGTCTGTATGGAAGATGACTTGTGTTCAGCTGTGACGTGATACAGGTCACTGTGTGGGAAATTGTGGCCATTTTGTGTTTTATTTTGTGTTGAGTCAACAACCTGAAATGCAAACCAAGAGCTCAAATAATCCCTGCTGTCCCTGGTAGTTGCAGGATGTCTCCAGGCTACCCTGTTCTGGGAGGGGTGTTTGCCACCTGATCACTGAGAGTGCCTGGAGATCTCTGCATGCCTGGGAGGAGAGCCCTGTAGTTGTTCACTCTCTCACCATCACCACTGCACCAAACTGGTGTTTTCTGGTGTTGTTACTAGATAGAAACTCATTTGCTCCGTTGGTCCTGCTTTGTGTGTAGGTGATGCCTAGTCCATCACACATGCCTGTAGAAATACTGCTGCATGTGATGTTGAGAGTTTGCTTGGGACAAGTTCTTGTTCTGCTCGGGGCAGTCAGGGGGCTGGACTGCACCTCTTTCTGAAAGCCTTGCATTATGCTTGATGCAAGTCACAATGAGAGCCAGGATGCTGAAATGACTGGTGTACTTGCACAAGCTCAGACTTTCCATTTCCACTTTTTGTGAGATCTTGGCATGTTAGTGGAAGGGCTAGAAGGTGGTTTAGAAGGTAAGGACCCTTCTTCTGCCCGGTCAGAATGATGTAGTGCTCTGTCCTGAACTTGCCTTGCTCTTATTCATGCTTGCACAGAAATCTCCTGGGGACCTGGCTGGGTCCTGCTGAAGGATGTGAAAATTGCTTACAGCGGCAACAACAAAACCTGATTGTTGTGTTTTCCTCCAGTTAGAAGGCACGCTGCTTTTATTTCTGTAGCAGCTGGGGAGCAGCTATTGTGCTACCGTTAAGTGATGTGAAACTTGCTAAAGCGAGTTCAAATGGAGAGCACCTGGGCTAAGGGGAAGCTGCCCACCAAATAAAAAAGCTGCCTCTGCACTGATTCTCTGATCTCACCATCCAAGCAGATGTTGGCTGTAAAAGTCAGACAGTGACATGGTACATGGGTGAAGGTGGCTGCCAAAAACTTTATTGCAAGTGTGTGTGGAAGCCTAGAGTAATCATGGAAAAGTCCTAAGTGCTGGAGCAGGAGTGGTATCGTCTATAAATGGGATCGAGTAAAGTGTCTCCTTTCTGTATTTTTATTTTACTTGAAGTGTACACTCAGCTTCATTATCTATTTTAAGACAAATTTGACTGTAAAGGAAAGTTTCATTGTCCATTTCAATGGAAAAGTAGGTCTCAAGAGTTATTGCATTTAGTGCCTTACTTTTTAGACAGCATTCATCCTCAAACCAGTGGGAAGGAGTATGGCTAAGTATATAGGAATGCTGTAATTGTAAAGGGATTTATTGGCACATAATGTTAAGCCTTCTCAAAGATTGCAGTGCATTAAAATGTTAAATTTGATTATACTTTAATCAGGCTGTTATCCCACTTTATCTTTTTCTGGAAGCCTGAGGGAGTTTGGTTTTTTGCTTTGAATGTTACAGCCACAAATGCTTATCATTGCCTAACAAATAATCACTTTTAGATTGTGAGCCTTCAGGGGCAAGGGTTGTCTGCCCACTCCCTGCTGGAGGGCCCTCAGTGCAGAGGTTACAATTCCAGCTGGAGCATTTGAGTCAAATCATAATACAAATTTAGCAATAGTAAATATTTAAATTGGAGGTTGTATGGATCTGTTAGTGCTGGTGAATGGCATCAGCAATTCAATGGAACCTTACTGAACATTTTTGCAGAGCTGAAAACTTGCTTGTTAGAGCAGGAATGCTGTAATCACTGGTAGGACAACAAGTCTTGGAACATTCTTTTTGTTCTTAAAGCAATGTTTTGAATGGTGTTTTGAGAAAATAAAGCATAAAAAGGAAGGAGGTGATCTGAACTCATCAGCAAAATTTCAGAAGAGCTCCCAAAAATGTGTTGCAGCACAATTTCTTTTTATGTCAAAGTACTGAAGTACACACCCTGAACCAAACAATTATGGGACTAGATGGACTAAGCAAATAGCTTATCTCTTACAGAAAGCAGCTTAAGTTTAGAAGAGGAAAAAGAATTATAGTAAACTTAAATAAATCCCTTTGAGGATAAATGCTGCTTCAGCTGCAGGCATTTTTCCTGGCATGCAACCACTGGAGGTTCAACTATTGGAAGCTTGGCAGGAATGTGGTAACATTAATAACTCATCCTTCATCTGCTGATCAGAGTTTTATGTGAGAAGTCATCATTGTTATCCATCTGGCAGGATGTCTGAGGTGTAGGAGATCTCTGTGCTTGATAAAGAGCAGGTAGGGTTGGCAGCAGGCTGTCAGCTGTGTGCTGCCTGCCCTGGCTCGGGGCGGGCATCGTGCTCAGGGTGTCGGGGCTGCTTGGCTGCTACCTCCAGTGGTTTCTGTGACAGGGCTTTACAGCTGGACCTTGGCTTGAGCAAGGAACTATCCCCTTCTCCCTGGGGATAAAAGAAGCTGTGTGACATTTAAGTAGGAACAAAGTTGGACTCTTGTCCTATAAAGACTGGAGAGACTGTGTATTTGAGAATTGAGGGTGCAGCCTATTTATTGAGCTGTAAACTAGCATTTTAATTTTTTCATCAAAGCAGCAGAGTGAGTAAAAGGAAAGGTGGACTTTGAGTGTGTTTTTCCATATCCTGATTCTCAGCTGGATTTAATGCACCTTCCTACTGCTCTTGCTACAGAAAAGCTCTTAGCAGAAACAGGAATTCTGATGTGTGAGTAGGAGGCTTGTGTTTACATGTAGCTTCTTGTGTCACTGGGCACTTTTTTGTGTGTATGCATATGTGTCATTTGCTTTTGTTATTTTAAGTTTTTAATTTAAGTGTGACCTTTCCTGGTTTGCTTTTAGCTAATGGGTATAATGAAAGTGCCACTGCAGATATTTGAAATACAGTAGCTTGTATGTGTGCAAATCTTTATGAAACTTCTGTTCAACATGTAACCCAGTGAGAGTCACTGTGTGTGCAGGCTGAAGAGATGAACCAGCTAAGATAGGGAACAATGGAGCCTGTTCTTTAGTTAAAGGAACTTTTTGTCTGTTCTTGGCTCTGGATCTCCATGAGGATGCTGTAAATGTTCCAGTTCAAGGTTGCTCACATGTCCATTGAAATAAAAGGAAGGAGAAAGTGTTCATTGAAAATCATTTACTTCAGTTACTCCGTAAACCTGCTTCCATATGGATGGGAATGCAGTTTAGAAATTAAGTAAAATAAGACTTTAGTACCATGAGCTAAGGTACTAAGGAGAGTTCATTTTGCCCTGAAGAGGGTCTATTAAAATCTGCAGCAGAGTGAACTTCAGCAACACATTTCCTTCTCTTTGATAGGCATTCCTCCTTATTCCTATGGTACATTTAGGGTGTGTAGTTAGAGCCACTAATATATTCTCTAATAAGATTTGTATCTTTACATTCTTTACATACCAAACTATCAACTCTATGTATGCCAGGTTCAATTTCTTACCACTTTGAAGCTGCCCTAGTTCCAAGTGAGTTTGGAAGGAGACGGACAGACTGGCAGTGTGTGTGGCTGTGCATCAGAGAAGAGTATTTTTCAGAGGAATTGCATGAGTTTGAGTGCTGTCTCTATCTGAGATAAAGCAATTTCATGTTACAAGCTTTGTAGCCATGTGGACTTATTTATGTAAAAGGAAATTTGAATAACTTGGATGTAAACCATTTTTAACTGTTCTATTTTTCAGATTTCTAAACTAAAAAGGAAATAAAAGTTTGTTACATTTTTTACTTTTTTTCTGTCCCAATCCTTTAAATTTATTTTTAATTGTATTGCTGGGTTGGTTTTAGTGATAAAAAGCAGCCTCTAGGGACTAGAGTTACCAGATGTGCTTTTATTTTGGTGCAGCTTGCTTTTGCAACTTGATAAATTCCCAAAGTGCTCTGGTTAGTAGAAGTGCCAGATGTTTGCTCTGTGTTCTTCTGCTTCTGATAGTGGTCATGAAAACACTGCAGGAACCTCACGGCCTAAAAGATAGGGGAACAGCAGATTTAGAAATGACAAAAGGATTAAATATTTACAGTTGAGAGCAAGCAGCTGTTAGTTTGTGTGGTGTAACTTACGATTGCATTGTACATCCATGCCAGTGCAGGTTAAACGTGCTTCAGTTGTATCTGCACTTGAGTAAAAGTGCTTGGTGTTAAACTGGGACTCCTGCACACACAAGTTGGGTGTCTTTTCAAGATTGTTGGTCTGGCTGTTTTGGGAATTCTGTGAAATGAAATACAAAGTGTCTGCTCACTGTTGTTTCTCCCTGGCTAGGTGAAACAGAAAATGCTGTTGCAGATTTGATTACTAGGCCGTGGCTCTGTGACTTTGATCGCAGGGAATGTGCTGCCTCAGATAAAAGGAGGATGAATTGGCATTGCATAAATAAGAGGGGCTGCAGCAGCAGTGTAAGGGTGGGAGTGCATGTGCAGGGTACATCCAAGGTGTATTCTCTGCCTTTCTGTGCCAGGTCCTTGCCACTCTGCTGCATGGTTTCTGTTCTGGCAGCTGTGGCCCTGAAATGCCTGTGCATTCATGGACTGTTGCTTACAGGTATGAAGAGCATCTTAAATTGAGAATTTACCCTGCTGGTGTCTCATTAGCCACCTCTTCTGGTTTCTTGCACGTTGCCTTGCTAGGTGGTTTGTTTTGCAACTGTAAAATCACACATGGTTAACTGACTTCAACTGGAGCACATCTAATCCTGATCTCTTTACCAGAGAGGACCACTCTCCAGTCTTGTTTGCTTCTCCCATCTCTGCTGCCCTTCATGGTCTCTGACCCTGCTAACCTGTGAGAAGTAAGGATGGAGTGGTGTTGCTGCTTGGGTCTCCCTGAGCTTTCAGAAGTGTACTGGGCACCTGATCTGCACCCTGTAGCTTGGGGATAAATGTCAATAGAACCTGAAGCTAGCACTTTTTGTGCAAGCAGCTCTTTTATAAGAGCATGCTCAGGATTACTGCACTAGGCAAAGCGAGAAGTTACTCATTTTCTGTGCTCTGTAGACACAGAATTTGCATGCAGCAAATACAGAGGTAATTAATAATCAATAATAATAATTAATTTAGGGGTTTTTAAATAATTTTGGGGTGAATAGTTTTGGGTTTATTTTGGGAGCTTTAATTGTGTTAATAATCTTTGGATGCTTTGTGGAACTACTCTAAAATGTAAAAATGGGCTCCTGTTTTGAAAGTCATCTTTAAACAGACTTTTCCAGTCATTTGCAGCAAGGCAAGAATGAGGTAAGATTTGACAGTTTATTGTTAGGGAAATAATGGCTGCTAATACTGCTTTTTAAATATCACAATGATTACAAAACCATTTGTGTAGGAGTGGTGTATGGCACTAGACCTTCAAAGAACTGGTAAACAAGGAAGATTCAGTGTAAACACTTAAATAGCAGCATCCAAAAGTAGGTTAGAGCGTTACACAACCTGAAAAAGCCCAGCTTTGAAGGGCAGCATTTTTGAGGATTTTAAAAAAAGAAA